>NW_015174956.1:0-45380 GCF_001447785.1 Gekko japonicus | reverse complement strand
CTCCTCCTCCTCCTCCTCCTCCATCTCCATCTTCTTCTATGAGAACATTTCTGATGCCTGACACCTCTCTCCTCCTTTTCACTCTGGTTCTTGTGAGTGACTTTGGCTTCCATAGTACCTTTTGGAAAGACGCATGCGCGTGTGTGCGTGCATGTTTTCACGGCTGCATGTTAATCCGTTTCTCTGCACTCCCTTTCTCCTGAGCCCTCAGTCATCTCTGGTGAGGTCCCTCCCAAAACTCTTCCCCCCAAACTTCCAGGAATTTCCCAACCCAGGGTTGACAGTTCCAGGTAGAGATTGGGTTGCTAGTGTTGACGTGAGCAACTCAGCACGCCTGGATATTGGAGGGCGCCATATCACTCTAAGTGTGCATAGATGTTATCTCCTTGAATGGGAGACCTTGTCTTAACCTGGAAGCTGCCCTCTGATTCCTCCTCTCCCTTTGTCCTCTCCCTCTCTCTTCATGGCCTTCCATGGAGACATAGGTCTCTGCAGGTCTCTCCTGTGGATACAATGCCCTCATACTCCCACACACATGATGCCAGACAAGCAGGAAACGACTCTTTAGAGTAGGCTTCTCTTTCTCTCCTTTTGACTGCAACCTGGATGCGAACTGGATCTTCTTGAATAAATGTGAGGCCCCGGTCACATGTAAGGGTTTGACCCGGGAGAGGGACAGATCGGGGCCGCAGCAAATGGGCACGATCTCACCGCATCATCTGGGAAGCGGCGCGCACCCATCCCTGATCCGTCCCTAAGGCCGGAAACCCACTGCAAAAAAGAACCACCTACAGAGGTGGACTTACCTGAGAGGCCGCGGCCGGCGCGTCCTTCTGCCGGCGCATCCGAGGCTCCTGGCCAAACTGCACATGCTCACACATGCGCAGTTCGGCAGCCTCTCTCTCTGTTCCATGGCTTCCCCTGGCATCTGATCATGCCAGGGAGGAAAAACGCGGCGGCTCAGGGGATCTATGTGATCCCGCCGTCGCGTGTTTCTTTTGGTGCAGCTTTTCAACAGCCGCACTGTCCCCGTACTTCCCCCCCCCCATGTGGCAGGGGCCTAAGTTTACCATTTTTTTGCAATATACTTCTTGAGAGATTTACTGACTGCACTCAGGATCAGGCTTCTATGACCAGGCAAAACTCTGCTGTTATTACCCAAATGTTCCGATAGTCATCTCAGCAGTGATTTGGGCCTCTCATTCAGGAGACATCATTCAAAATAATAACAAATACCATCATTCAAAATAATAAGAAGTGTGTTAGAAAGAAAATGTCAACACACATCCTCTGCACAGCAATGGATCAAGCAAGGTTACAAAGTAAAAGTGATGTGCTCATTCCTCTGTCCCTTATTTAACATATCCTGGTTGTTATTATTCTAGGGTAGGCTCTTTACCCTTAAAGTTACAGTGTTCTATCAGTTAGCCATTACCTCGGGGCTTTGTCTGGGCTGCCTGCTCTTCATCAGCTTCATGCGGAAATTGCAGCCATCAAGATGAAGCTCACATGCAATAGCTTAATACTTCAGACTATCCCCAAATGGAATTACCCCAAATGGCCCCTGTTCTCCTTATGTCCAGAGAATCTATCTCCTCAGTCTGTCCATCTCCTCATGGATCAATCTATTTTCCCCCGCCTTTTCCAAGTCTCTGTCACTCTCTAGGAGACACATTGCTGCCAGGGAGTGAGAAGGCCTTTTAACTGTTCTCTGGTGGCTAGGGTCATTTGAATATCAAATCAAATCAAATTTATTAATACAGTTCATGACCAGCACAAGATCAGTTACAGAAATGTACGTGAGTCTTATAAATTTTAGAAAATATACTATGGCTCCAGTCACACGGGCTGGAAAATGCGGGGGGGAAGCGTGGCTGTTTGCCCCGGAGTAAAATAATGCGCGGCTGCGCAATCAGACGTCCGGTTGAGGTCCCTTGAGGTCCTGTGGTTAGGGGGGAGGTGCCGATCACACCACAGGCAAAGAAGCAGGGTGGCGCGGCAAACGGGGTTGTGTTTTTAAACTGAAGTGTGCACATGCTCCGTTGGGTGCTTGTGCGCATCCCATGGAGACTTCGGGGGAAAACCCCTTTTTGCGAGGGGACATGGACGGGCACTGGATGCCACCGGAAACACAATCAGACGCCCGCCCTTGCCCCACGGTTTCCGGAAACTAGTACCTCGGAGGTACTAGTTTTTTACCCCGCAATTTTGGCGGGAAGCCTCGGGTGAGCCACGGGAGCTCTACGCTTCCCAGATGTGGCAGTGTGATCGCGCCCAGAAAATCCGCCTATCCTTCGTCTCTGTAGCGTGGCTAATGTTCCGTGTGACCGCAGCCTGTATTTCCTTTTCAGTGGTGGCTCCTACCTGGTGGAACGAGCTCCCGGAGGAGATCAGGGCCCTGCGGGACCTCTCACAGTTCCACAGGGACTGCAAGACGGAGCTCTTCTGCCAGGCTTTTGAGTAGGAGCCGCCACTACCACTGCCACCAACGATCCCTGGTAACAACGGGGACGACCCTCTATGATCGAACTACAGCAGGACGGTGGATCGGTACCGCTGAACCGGGACTGTGTAATATCGTCAGGACACCACCTTGTTTTCATTGATGACAAATAGCATTGAACACTTTATTATGTAAATTTGTTTTTATTCTGTTTTTATGTATCGGCACACGGTGTCCTTGTTTGTGAGCCGTCCTGAGCCCATTCGTGGGGAGGGCGGGGTAGAAATGTAATCAACAACAACAACAACAACAACAACATTAACATTACTGAATGGCCCATGCATTCTTAAAATCACAGAGCAGATTGAACAAAACACCTACATTTTATGGTTCAGCTGCATTCTGTGTTAGTTCCCTGCGGATTCTGCACGATGCTGCAAGAAATGTGGTACAAGGGCGTGTGAGCTGAGGATCTGTTTCTGAAAGGAACTTCTTCATAATTCAGATTCAGAGAGGGCGGAAAACTTCCAAAGCAAGGGTGCAATAATCTTTGTGCGGGTTTTCTGGTGGAAACGGCCGCGAAGCAAAATATGCTCGTTTGTCTCGACCTTCCCTGATCCACAGGGGCAAACCCTTTCTGCTAATGGGATCTTTTTATAATGGCCATCCACTACTGCAGAGGGGAGTATATTCCATCTGGCCATAGAGTAAGCCCTGCAGTGGGATGGGATCTCTAACAGCGATAAGTAGGCTGCCGGAATTACAACATATCTAGTGTTCTTTAACACCAGGAAATTTGAAACTCTTTTGATGCCTCCCTGCCTTTCAGTGTCCAATATCCTTTGCTTGACCAGGGCCTTTGCTTGATCTAAGTCTGTTTTTAAGAGAAACTCTGGGGAGAGGCCTAACGTATTCAATTTGCAAGAGACTGCCTTTAACTAAGTGGATCGAAAACCATCCTGGAGAATTAACAACGTAAAGTCTTGGGAGGAATGGTTGAGCTTAAACCATAGATTAATAGATGCGAGGCTTACCCTAGCCTCTAATCTAATCATACCAGGACCTAGGCGCAGGCTTGCATTCGATACGCATCTGGGGAAACGAAATGCTGCTCTTAAAAATTTCGATTGAGTTCTTTCTAATGGGGCAAAACGCGAAGACGGCGGGCCTAACATGGTCCAAAACAGAAGTTGGGAGACCGTTTTGGATTGATATAATTTGAGGGCTGCTGGAATATATTGCCTGCCATTTATATAGAAGAATCTTAGAATAGCCTATACCGATTTTTGACCTATATTAGCCACATAGCCGTGATGGGCCTTTCTCGCCCCAGAAGATTGGATCATCGCATGCCAGGGCTCTTTCTGGAGCAGGAGCTCCTTTGCATATTAGGCGACACACCCCTAATGTAGCCAATCCTCCAAGAGCTTACAGTAGCCCCGGTAAGAAGAGCTCTGTAAGCTCTTGGAGGATTGGCTATGTTAGGGGTGTGTCGCCTAATATGCAAAGGAGTTCCCACTACAAAAAGAGCCCTATGTAGCCGATCCTCCAAGACCTTACAGTAGCCCCGGTAAGAAGAGCTCTGTAAGCTCTTGGAGGATTGGCTACGTTAGGGGTGTGTCGCTTAATACGCAAAGGAGTTCCCGCAACAAAAAGAGCCCCTAATGTAGCCAATCCTCCAAGACCTTACAGTAGCCCCGGTAAGAAGAGCTCTGTAAGCTCTTGGAAGATTGGCTGCGTTAGGGGTGTGTCACCTAATATGCAAAGGAGTTCCAGCTACAAAAAGAGCCCCGGGCGACACACCCCTAATAGAGCCAATCCTCCAAGAGCTTATAGAGCTCTTCTCACAGGGGCTACTGTAAGCTCTGTAAGATTGGATTTATACCCCGCCCTTCACTACTCAAAGGAGTCTCAGAGCGGCTTACACTCCCTTTCCATCCCCACAATGGACACCCTGTGAGGTAGGTGGGGCTGAGGGAGAACGGTCCTTGAGAGAACAGCTCTGAGAGAACTTGTGACTGACCCAAGGCCACACCAGCAGCTGCATGTGGAGGAGCGGGGAATCGAACCCGGTTCTCCCCGATTAGAGTCCACCACTTTTAACCACTGTACCAGACTGGCTTATGGTGGATCAGACCAAAGGCCTGTCAAGTCCAGCATTCTGTTCGCACAGCAGCCGAGCTGCTGCCTCCGGGAAGCCCGCAAGCAGGAGGACTTCAGCAGCATCGTCCTGCCCCTGGTGCCCCCCAACAACTGATGTAAAGAGGCACGGTGCCTCTGGCGCTGGAGGCAGTCAATCCCCGTCGAGGCTAGTAGCCATAGAGAGACCTGTCCTGCATGGATTTGTCCGCTTCCATCACATCAGCAAGTTCCACAGTGCAACTATGTACAGTTTTAACTATAAGGCAGAGAGAGCTGACAAAGAGAACATTTTCTCCCTCTCCTCAAAACGCTAGAACTCGAGGGCATCCCATGAAGCTGATGGGCAGTAGGTTCAGGACGGACAAAAGAAGAAGAGAAGAGAAGAAGAGATTGGATCTATACCCCGTCCTTCACTTGGAGTCTCAGAGTGGCTTACAATCTCCTTTCCCTCCCCCTCCCCACAACAGACACCCTGTGAGGTGGGTGGGGCTGAGAGAACTCTGACAGAAACGGCTCTTTTTCAAGGACAGCTGTGCCAGAGCTTGTGACTGACCCAAGGTCACATCAGCAGGTGCAAGTGGAGGAGTGCGGAATCAAACCCGGTTCTCCCAGATTAGAGTCCGCACACTTAACCACTACACCAAAAGGAAATACTGCTTTACACAGAGAGTGATAGAAATGTGGAATGCAGTGCCAGAGGGTGTTGTGATGGCCACAGGAACAAACAGCTTTAAAAGGGATTGAGATAGATCCATGGAGGATAAGTCCATCAGTGGCTACTAGCCACAGTGACTGAAGGGGAACCTCCACATTCAGAGGCATTAAACCTCTGAACCCCAGAGCTGGGAGGCAGTGTCAAGGGAAGGCCTCTGCCTCTGTGCCCTGTTGTTGGCGGTCCAGAGGAACCACTAGTCTGATCCAGCAGGGCTCTTCTCAGGAGTCATTTTGTAGAAAAAGAGGCGCAGGAGCTCATTTGCATATGCCACACCCTCTGACATCACTGGAAGTGTATCAGAAGGCAACACCCACCACTCAGGCTCCACTGGACTGTTTTGGATTGCTAGCTATTGGGGGGAGGACGTGCAGATCTGTCCTCACAGAGGAGGGAGAGCTTGTACCTGAATAAAACTAAAAGGTGCCACTGGACTGTTTTGGATTGGTAGCTATGGGGGGGGGGGAAACGCACAGATCTGCGGGTGGGCGTCGTTGCGCGGGGGGGGCGGCGGGGGGGGGGGGGCTCTGCAATTTACCTGGCTGCTTCTTGCTCCTCGTGGCCCGACTGAGGGCTGCTGGGAGTAGGGGGTGGGGCTTGTTGCATGTGCCCGCCCCCTGGTCTCCTTACTGCCGGAGCTCCGCTCCTGTGCGCTCCTGCAGGAAATGACCCCTGGCTCTTCTTATGCTTGTGTGTTCACTGTAGGAAGAAGTATTTTAAAAAGTCATATTTCCCTAAATATGTGTGGCCCTTAGCTTGTGCTCTGCAGTGGATCAGCGTGTAATTTGATCTAATCAGTATTCTCTGGGAATGAGCAGAGTACTAATGAGCCAAGTGGTAGCTAGGCTCATTTAATGTGCTGGTGGACTGATGGTGTAACCCTTCAAAGCCTGTAGGGCTTGGCTCCTCCTGTATCCTAGAGAAGAAAAGCAGCAACTGGCTACTCTTCAAAGCAGTATATATTTTGCTGACGTAAAAAGAATTGTAATATTTCACAGCATAATTCCCAAGCTGGGACTGTAGAAATCTGGCCGCAGAGTCCCCGTTCAGCCATGGCTGGCCAGCCTAACACAGTGTTGTTGTGAGATTAAAACAAAAGAGGGGAGACCTACAGAAGCTGCCCCGACCCCCTTCAAGGGGGGGGGGAGGAGGAAAAAAATGAGCAAGAAAACACCTTCGCTCCTTTCTCCTTTGAAATCCACCCTGGGGAACAGCTCACCAGCTCTGTGTGGTAAAGGGTATTCTCCTATTTGAATAACAATCCAATTATTCAGTGGAAAGTTATCAAGAATAAGAGTGCTTCTAATCCCATTTAACCCCGCTTTGGCTTTGGAATCTGCTTCCTAGGCTTTTAGCATAATCAAAGTGCATTCCATCTCCCTCGAAAAGCTTCTCCTCACAGAAAGCCCCCCCCATCAGCCTTGTCACGGCTCAGGTGGGGTGTCACCTGACGCTGCCACCACGCTGGATTTAGGTTCCCTTGAGAAGGCCCAGAGCACCCTCCGAAGACCTTCAGACCTCCCTTTTGGCTGAATAACAGGCATGAGGACCAGGCAGAGTACAACAAGGAAAGGGTTTATTTTATAAGAGGTCAAACAACAAGGTGCAGAATAATAACAGTAAGTGGGTGAAAAGTAAAGAAATCAAATCCCCTAACGCGTCTAAATATACACTGTCCCTAGCTCACTATTCCAAGTGACACTAGACTACTCACTCTTCCCTCAGGATGAGGGTTTCTTCCTGCAGCAGCCTTCCTTCCGGCTCTGCCCTCTGGAAGAAAGAACAGCTTCTGCTCTGGCACCAGCTCTTTTATTCCCCAGCCCTCTTCTTCCCTATTGGTCAATTTTGGCTCCAAAACCTCTCAGGGGCTTCTGGGAGTTGTAGGCCCAGCCTCATTTACTGCTAGCCAGGCTCCCGGGGCCTAGTAGGCCTCTGGTGGCACAGCCCAGATCATGACAGGCCCCGTCCGCCCTGTATCCTGGATTCATGATAGGACACATGAACACATGAAGCTGCCTTATCCTGGATCAGACCACAAGTCCATCGAGGTCAGTATTGCCTGCTCAGACTGGCAGCGGCTCTCCAGGGTCTCGGGCAGAGGTCTTTCCCATCACCTATTTTGGGTGTTACGGGCGTCAGGTGGCTACCCTATGAATTAATGTCCTCCAAAGGATCCTGCCATTCACAGCCTTGCTCAGGTCTTGCAGAGTGAAGGCCGTGGCTTCCATGATTCAGTCAGTCCATTTCCTGTTGGGTCTTCCTCTTTTTCTGTTGCCTTAAACTTTTCCTAGCATTATTGTCTGCCAGTGACTCTTGTCTTCTCGTGACGTGACCAAAGGACGATGCCAGTTTGGTGTAGTGGTTAAGTGCGTGGACGCTAATCTGGGAGAACCGGGTTTGATTCCCCACGCCTCCACTTGCAGCTGCTGGATGACCTTGGGCAAGCCGTAGTTCTGGCACAGCTGTTCTCGAAAAAGAGCAGCTCTCAAAAGAATTCTCTCTGAGTCCTACCTACCTCACAGGGTGTCTGTTGTGGGGAGGGAAAGGAGTTTGTAAGCCGCTCTGAGACTCCTCTGGGCAGTGAAGGGAGGGGTATAAATCCCATCTCCTCTCCTCTTCTTCTTCTCTAATTCTACTTGGCTCATTAAATGTGCTGATTATATCTTTGAATTGGTGACTGGGTTTTCCTTCTTTGGGACTGAACTTTAGTAGATTGTTGCAAACGCTGTGGAAGAATTTCCCTCCCAAAGTCGGGAGGGGGAAAGCCAATACCAATCTGAATGTGCTGCCTAAGGAGATGGTGTCTCATATAAACTTCGGCTCTGTCCTCTCTTATGATGTGCTGGCTGGTGCAGTCAAGGAAAAAAACCTTCAAAGACTATAGGGATTGGCTCCTCCTGTATCCTAGAGAAGAAAAGCAACAACTGGCTACTCTTTGAAGAAGTATATGTTTTGCTGACGTAAAATGATTGCAATATTTCCATAATGTCTATCGCTGACAGGAAACAACAAAAGGGGGGAAACCCCTAACCTGAAAATGAAATCAGGAACCTAAAAGGTTGTGCAGCTAACACATGACATAAAACCTATTCAGGGCTTTTTTTTTCTTGGCGAATGGGCCAGAACAGAATTCTGGAACCTCTTTGACAAAATTATTTTAAGAATGTTTAAAAGTTTGTGAGTTTTCAGTATACCAGCCATATGGTTCCAGCACCTCTTTTTCGAAAGGAAGGAAGGAAGGAAGGAAGGAAGGAAGGAAGGAAGGAAGGAAGGGAGGGAGGGAGGGAGGGAGGGAGGGAGGAAGGGGGAGGGAGGAAGGGAGGGAGGGAGGGAGGAAGGGAGAGGGAGGAAGGGAGGGAGGGAGGGAGGAAGGAAGGGAGAGGGAGGGAAGAAGAAGAAGAGAAGAGATTGGATTTATACCCCGCCCTTCACTACCCAAAGGAGTCTCAGAGTGGCTTACAAACTCCTCTCCCTTCCCCTCCCCACAACAGACACCCCATGAGGTAGGTGGGGCTGAGAGAGCTCTGACAGAAACTGCTCTTTTTCAAAAACAGCTGTGCCAGAACTACGGTTTGCCCAAGGTCACCCAGCAGGTGCAAGTGGAGGAGTGGGGGAATCAAACCCGGTTCTCCCAGATTAGAGTCTGCGCACTTAACCACTACACCAAACTGGCTCTTGTTCAGGAAGGGAGGAAGGAAGGACGGGAGGGAGGGAGAGAGGGAGGAGCCTTGCACCTATTTTATCACACAGTGCACAGAAACTAAAGATTTTTTAAAAACCATACACAGAATGCAAATAAAAGCTCAGAACATAGTATACAGCAACAAGTGTAAGATGCACGTCAAATAACTACTGGATCTCAATAATGGTTACACATATATAATAACCACAGGACCAAACACGTTTTGGCCCAGAAGGGCCTCCTTCAGTGGTCTAAATTGTACTAACACACACACACACACAAATGTAAAAATTTCAAAAATATCGGTATAATGATATTATTACATTGTCGCAGCCTGACTTTTCACAAGAAAGATGGTTTTTTCCCAAAAGTAATGGTTGCTACTTACACTGAAAAAGTGTAGCTCCAAATAATAATAATTAAAAAAAAGAGCACACACTCCTCGGAGATGGTAACGATGAACCACTGTTCTGTGAAGGAGATAGATGGCATAGCATCAATGTGTAATTAAGTTATGATATTATTTGAGTAACACTGAGTATGCCCCCACTGAAATTGAGAAGTAATCCTAATTTTTAACGAAAGAAAATGTGACATAGAGACCTGCTTTTCGCGGGGAGCAGAAAGCAGGGGTTTAAATTTTAAATGGCTCACAAACGGATACAAACCGGGCCGGTTTGTTAACCAACCTCCCGGTTCATATAGGTCCGTAGTTTGGATTGTGGTTCAGCCGCCAAACCACGAACCAAAATGCAAAAATTTGGTTCATGCCCATCCCCAGCCATATGGTTGTTGCCTCTAAACTAACCAAACAGTGAATACCAAGGGATGGGATGCAGGTCAGCTCTGAAGCCTGGCTGCGTGACTGCATGACATTGGGGGAGGGGCTGTGGCTCAGTAGTAGAGCCTCTGCTTGGCATGCAGAAGGTCCCAGGTTCAATCCCCGGCATCTCCAATTAAAAGGACCAGGCAGTAGGTAATGTGAAAGACCTCTGCCTGAGTCCCTGGAGAGCTGTCAAGAGGGGCTGTGGCTCAGTGGTAAAGCATCTGGTTTGCATGCAGAAGGTCCCAGGTTCAATCCCCAGCATCTCCAGCTAAAAGAACCAGGTAGGAGGTGATGTGAAAGACCTCTCCCTGAGTCCCTGGAGGGCTGTCAAGAGGGGCTGTGGCTCCGTGGCAGAGCCTCTGCTTGGCATGCAGAAAGTCCCAGTTTCAATCCCCGGCAACTCCGATTAAAAGGACCAGGCAGTTGGTAATGTGAAAGACCTCCGCCTGAGTCCCTGGAGAGCTGTCAAGAGGGGCTGTGGCTCAGTGGCAGAGCCTCTGCTTGGCATGCAGAAGGTCCCAGTTTCAATCCCTGGCATCTCTGATTAAAAGGACCAGGCAGGAGGTGATGTGAAAGACATCTGCCTGAGTCCCTGGAGAGCTGTCAAGAGGGGCTGCGGCTCAGTGGAAGAGCCTCTGCTTGGCATGCAGAAGGTCCCAGGTTCAATCCCCGGCATCTCCAGTTAAAAGGACCAGGCAGTTGGTGATGTGAAAGACGTCCGCCTGAGTCCCTGGAGAGCTGTCAAGAGGGGCTGTGGCTCAGAGGTAGAGCATCTGGTTTGTATGTAGAAGGTCTCAGGTTCAATCCCCGGCATCTCCGGTTGAAAGCACCAGGCAGCAGGTGATGTGAAAGACATCTGCCTGAGTCCCTGGAGAGCTGCAAAGAGGGGCTGTGGCTCAGTGGTAGAGCATCTGGTTTGCATGCAGAAGGTCCCAGGTTCAATCTCCGACATCTCCAGTTAAAAAGGACCAGGCAGGAGGTGATGGGAAGGACCTTCGCCTGAGACCCCGGAGAGCCACTGCCAGTCCGAGTGGTGGGCAATACTGACTTTGATGGGCTGATGGTCTGGTTCAGTATACTGCAGCTTCACGTGTATGACTGCCATCCTGTGGACAGTCGGGAATGTGGGTCTTCGGGGATGTGGCAGCGCTTGCCACGAGTCTCAGCAGACACTGCTGCCAAACAGAGCCACAGTCAAGAATTGCCCTTGAGAAGTGGACCTGAGCAAAACACAGTGTTTGTGTTTTTCGTCAGGCATTTTGCGGAATGCAGAGCTAGTTCTGTAAAGCCAATTTGGGGGGGCGGCAAGGAAGGGCTCTTGAGCTCCTCGGCTGCCGGGAGTTGTCAGCTAAAGCAAACCTGAAAGCAAATCTGGAGCGATTCTGAGGGAACCCAAAAGTTGCACTGACTAATAACACCACTTTCACACAGGTTGAATAATGGACTTCGAATCCACCTTCAATGCCACTTTTGCAAGTGGATTTTCCTATGTGGAACAGGAAAATCCACTTGCAAACGATCATTAACGTGCATTGGAAGTTGACTGGAAGTGCAGTATTCAATATGCATCTTAAACAAACAAGCATAAATCCATGTGTGTGTCTATGTTTGTGTGTGTGTGTGGGGGGGGTTATACATCTCTGGTCCACACATTGTTGGGCCCCGCCTGGAGTGAGTTCACAAAGGTCCCAAGGTAGCAAAATGTTCTCTTCAGCCTCTCTGGCAGGCTTGTGTTGCACTGTGTGTGTGTTAACCATCTTCATCAGCCTCACCACAGAAGGACAGATCCTTGAGTCTTCTTCCTCTTTGTCCTCATCCGATTGTTCAGCAAAGCGGCTCACCCCTCCTCCCGTGTATCTTAACCTCCCCGTTCGGTAGGAAATCTAAATCCAATTTAAATCCGACTTTGCGTTTGCTTGTCTAAGTGTCTGCTGTCAGCTCTTTTTGAGTAAATAATGTACACTGTCCGCGGGAGAGATCTCCAATCAATTTGTCGGATGGACCCGCCCGCCTTATGCAGATGTGATCCATTCACTTGCCTTTAGAAGCTTTCCTGCAAAGCGAGGGAGCCGGGACCCTTCTGGGATGACACGGTGGCGCAGAGAGAGAGAGAGAGAGGAACCATTGCACACATTCCTTCAGTAGGGTTGTCAAAGAAGAAGAAGAAGAGGAAGAAGAAGAAGAAGTGGAGGAGGAGGAGGAGGAGATTGGATTTATGCCCCGCCCAATGGAGTCTCAGAGCGGCCTACAAACTCCTTTCCCTTCCCCTCCCCACAACAGACACCCTGTGAGGGAGGCGGGGCTGAGAGAGCTCTGACAGAAACTGCTCTTTTTTCAAGGACAGCTCTGACAGAACTATGGTTTGCCCAAGGTCATCCAGCAGCTGCGAGTGGAAGAGTGGGGAATCAAACCCGGCTCTCCCAGATTAGAGTCCGCGCACTTAACCACTGCACCAAACTGGCTCTGGAGATCTCCCACTTTTACAACTGATCTTCAGACTGTAGAGGGGGTGGGGTTTGGGGAGGGAGAAACTTCAGCGGGGTATAATTCCATACAGTCTCCCCCCCCCCCCAAGCATCCCACAGTGGAACTGGCTGCCTTCTGCTGCCTCTTCCAGTTCTGCTGCTGCTGTGTCATCGTAGGTTTGCAGCTCACAGATACACCTGAACAGCATACTCAAGATTGCCACAGCACAGACCTTTTGATGCAAGAGTTCAGAGCAAGAGGTGTCAGTTATCAGACACGGTTAAATAAACATACCTACAACATAGCCGAAAGATGGTCATCCAGCCTCCGCTTGAAAACGTCCAGCGAAGGAGCATCCACCACCTCCCGAGGCAGACTGTTCCACTGCTCAACCACTCTCACAGTTAGGAAGTCTCTCCTGATATTTAGCCAGTAACGACTCCCTTGTAATTTCCACCCATTCGATCTAGTCTTGCAATCCAGAGCAAGAGAGAATAGATCTGCTCCATCTTTTACATGACAGCCCTTCAGATATTTGAAGACTGCAATCATGTCCCCTCTAAGCCTTCTCTTTCCTAGGCTAAACAGACCCAACTCTTTCAGCCTTTCCTCATAAGACTTGGATTCCAACCCTCTCACCATCCTGGTTGCCCTCTTCTGGACACGCTCGAGCTTGTTAACATCCTTCCTCAAATGTGGTGCTCAAAACTGGACACAGGACTGTAGGTGACGCCTGACCATAGCAGAGTAGAGCAGAATGGCCACCTCCCGTGATCTGGACATTTTATGACAAACATGGTCCGGCCCAACAAGGTCTCGTTTATGTCAGATCCAGCCCTCATAACAAATGAGTTTGACATCCCTGGCCTAGAGATTTGGGGATGGAGCCTGGGGAGGACAGGGACCTCCTTGCGGCACAATGGCACAGAGTCCACCGCCCAAAGCATCCATTATCTCCAAAGGAACTACCTCTGTAGTCTAAAAAGGAGCTGTGATCCCAGGGGTTCTCCAGGCCCTGCCTGGAGGCTGGCATCCCTAGCAGGTAGTCTCTCTCCTTTTGCCACCACTCAGAGCTATCTGGATGGTCATTAACTGCCCACCCCCCACCGCGACACAAAGTGGCATTCCCTTTGATCCGTGCAAATTGTATTCCCCCGTCTCCCCCTCCGGCCCATTCTTTCATCTGAGCAGCATCCACCCCCTCCGCCTGGCACGTCCCGATCGTCTGCGCCACCCTCTGGGCAGAAGCCAAGTGCAAACAAGTTGTCAAGCTTAATTCAGATGTTTTAGCGCCCGTGTCTTATTAAGCGATGAAATATGCAGCTGGTGTGCACGGCACACTGGCTGGGGCGTTATTTTTAGCTCACGAGGAGACGGGACGTAAAGGGGTGGCATTTGCAGGTTGGTTCTGCAGGCAGGGCCCAATCCCCTGTCAGCGGCGCGCGGCTCTGTTGCCTTCAGCGGCCCACAAATGTTTTGTCACCGGCGGTCTAAGTTTGTAATTACCGGGTTCCGCCTATAAATACAGCCAGCTTCTAGCAGTTGGCTGTATTACGGAGGGAGCGCCAAGTTCCTTCGAAGTGTTACTCTTGTTCGGAATGTTAAGTGGGATTCTGTGCCCATGTTCAGCAGCTTAATTCAGATGTTTTAGCGCCCGTGTCTTATTAAGCGATGAAATATGCAGCTGGTGTGCACGGCACACTGGCTGGGGCGTTATTTTTAGCTCACGAGGAGACGGGACGTAAAGGGGTGGCATTTGCAGGTTGGTTCTGCAGGCAGGGCCCAATCCCCTGTCAGCGGCGCGCGGCTCTGTTGCCTTCAGCGGCCCACAAATGTTTTGTCACCGGCGGTCTAAGTTTGTAATTACCGGGTTCCGCCTATAAATACAGCCAGCTTCTAGCAGTTGGCTGTATTACGGAGGGAGCGCCAAGTTCCTTCGAAGTGTTACTCTTGTTCGGAATGTTAAGTGGGATTCTGTGCCCATGATCAGCAGGAGCTGCATGCGCTGTAGGTGCCTATGTTCCAGGTTTTGAGAGGCCTCAGACAGGAAGTCCACAGTACGGTTGCCAGGTCTGGGTTGGAAAATACCTGGAGACTTTGGGGGTGGATCCAGGAGAGGGCGGGGTTTGGGGAGGGGAGGGGCCACAGCAGGAACAGAACATAAGAGAAGCCAAATGCTGGATCAGGCCAGTGGCCCATCCAGTTCAACACTCTGTGTCACACGGTGGCCAAAAGTACCAGGTGCCCTCAGGAGGTCTGACAGTGGGGCCAGAACACTAGGAGCCCTCCCACTGTTGCCCCCCTCCTAAGCACCAAGAATACAGAGCATCACCTGCCCCAGACCGAGAGTTCCTATCTATACCTTGTGGTTAACAGCCACTGATGGACCTCTGCTCCATATGTTTATCCAATTCCCTCTTAAAAACATAAGAACATAAGAGGAGCCAATGTTGGACCAGGCCAGTGGCCCATCCATTCCGTCACACAGTGGCCAAAAACACCAGGTCATAGAATCATAGAATGTTAGAGTTGGAAGGGATCTTGCAGGTCATCTAGTCCAACCCCCTGCACTCTGCAGGAGCATAACCAAAAGATAGCCCTACATATCTACAACATACCTGAAAGATGGTCGTCCAGCCTCCGCTTGAAAACGTCTAAGCGAAGGAGCATCCACCACCTCCTGAGGCAAACTGTTCAGCACTGCTCAACCATTCTTACAGTTAGGAAGTTTCTCCTGATATTTAGCCAGTAATGACACCCTTGTAATTTCCACCCATTAGCAAGAGAGCAAGAGAGAATAGATCTGGTCCATCTTCTACACGACAGCCCTTCAAATACTTGAAGACTGCAATCATGTCCTCTGTAAGTCTTCTCTTTCCCAGGCTGAACATACCCAACTCAGACGACTGAGGGGTGACATGATCGATAGACGACTGAGGGGTGACATGATCGAGGTTTATAAGATTATGCATGGGAAAGAGCAGGTAAAGAAAGAGGTACTTTTCTCCCTTTCTCACAATACAAGAACTCGTGGGCACTCCATGAAACTGCAGAGCGGTCGGGTTAGAACGGATAAAAGGAAGTACTTCTTCACCCAAAGAGTGATTAACACATGGAATTCACTGCCACAGGAAGTGGTGGGTGCTACAAGCATGGACGGCTTCAAAAGAGAATTAGATAAGCATATGGAGCAGAGGTCCATCAGTGGCTATTAGCCACAAGGTATAGCTAGGGGCTCTGGGGCAAGTGATGCTCTGTCTTCTTGGTGCTTGGGGGGGGGTCAACAGTGGGAGGGCTTCTAATGTCCTGGCCCCACTGCTGGACCTCCTGATGGCACTGGTATTTCTGGCCACTGTGTGACACAGAGTGTTGGACGGGATGGGCCTTTGGCCTGATCCAACATTGGCGTCTCTTATGTTCTTATATTCTTTATGTTCATACCCAAGGTGCCATCAGGAGGCCCAGCAGTGGGGCCAGGACATTAGAAGCCGCCTCACACGGGGCACCAGATCTGTTATGCCAACTTCTCCAGGAAATTCCTGGAGACCCAATCCAAGTTATCTACCAAGGAAAATTGGGTGTTTGTGGCTGTGCGTAAGTTCTATACCAGTCTATACAGAGGTCAGATGGCCAATGAGACGCTCGCTATATCCCAGGAAGTGAGACAACACGCTAGTCCTTAAATAAATGTTGTCTTTACTAAAGGTTTCTGCAGTCATACAAAATCAGAATCACACACACAGTTATACAAGCTCCTTAGTTACAATAGTACATCAGAACAATTACAGCATAGAAAATAACAAAAGCATCAAAATGGGGATGACACAATGGGGCACGGCTATACTCATCTGAGGTCCAGCTGAGGAAGAACTCTCCTCCTTGGAAGGATGGGCAGCCGAAAGCAGCAGCTTGTGAACTCCAAGGCACACAGGTAGGACCAGCCAAACCACGTGTGAGCTCTCTGGGTCGCGACTCCGGAGAACTTAGGTAGTAGAGTCACTTGTAGCACCTTAGTGCACTGCTATGGGGAAGGTGGGTTAACCAGAGAGACAAAGGAGAGTTTCTCCTTAAATAAACTCTTTTTGGGGCATGTGCTATCCAGCCATAAACTATCAAACCCGTCCTCTAAACTACCACTACTGGATGAAGAGGGGGTGACGAGGGGATGACGCTCTACTAAGGGGTGGTGGCAATATGCAGATCCTATCCCTACATCAAAGGTGCCTTTTGGTGAGGTGTGAATCTTCCGTTCCCATGGACACCTCTTGACTTGCAGATCTGGTGCCTGCTCCAAGGCCATAAATGCTATTGTCTTCAGATCTCCAAACCAGATTAGGTGCAGAGGGTTACGTGATTCCTGGCATTCCGGTGATGTCGGGGTTCACTGGGGGATTTTCCATAACTCTCCAAGTGGGTGCAATGGCGCGGTGTCTCCTCTATCCCGATGCAGGACGGGATACCTTCTCCAGGGAAGCACATAGTCCGTATGTGCAAGGCAGCCCCAGGCCAGCCTATTTCTAGGCAAGCATGAGATGCAGAACAAAGCAACACAACCAAACAGCAGTCCCTGAATACACAATGCATAGACACACATAGACAGCATCACCACTATACAGAAATACAAACATAAGTTCATATAGTTACACTCCTGTGTCAATGAATTACTTGTGTTCATCACTCTTTAGGTGAAGAAGTACAATGCCATAGAGTCTGCCCTTCAAAGCAGCCATTTTCTCCAGGGGAGCTGATCTCTGTCAGCTGGAGATCAGTTGTAAAAGCGGGAGATCCACAGGCCTCACCTGGAGGCTCAAAACTAACCGAGAAGGGAGTCTTTTTGCCTGCTAGACTTGATACCACTGATTTGTGAATTTGCTAAGAGGCCTTGGACTCTACTTAATATGAAACAGTTTTTTGATGTGTGCATGGTCATTGTACCTACTTTTGGTGTAGTGGTTAAGTGGTTAAGAGCCAGTTTAATGTAGTGGCTAAGTGCACTGACTCTAATATGGGAGAACTAGGTTTGATTCCCCACTCCTCCATCTGCACCTGCTAGATGACCTTGGGCAAGCCATAGTTCTGTCAGAGCTGTTAGAATGTTAGAGTTGGAAGGGACCTTGCAGATCATCTAGTCCAACCCCCTGCACTCTGCAGGCGGAAGCTGAAAGATAGCCCTACATACCTACAACATACCCAAAAGATGGTCATCCAGCCTCCACTTGAAAATGTCCAGCGAAGGAGCATCCACCACTTCCCGAGGCAGACTGTTCCACTGCTCAACCACTTTGACAGGAAGTTTCTCCTGATATTTAGCCGGTAACGTCTCCCTTGTAACTTCCACCAATTAGATCTAGTCTTGCAATCTGGAGCAAGAGAGAATAGATCTGCTCCATCTTCTCCATGACAGCTCTTCAGATACTTGAAGTCTGCAATCATGTCCCCTCTAAGCCTTCTCTTTCCCAGGCTAAACAGAACCAACTCTTTCAGCCTTTCCTCATAAGACTTGGATTCCAACCCTCTCACCATCCTCTTCTGGACACGTTCGAGAAGTCTTAAGAAGGAGGAGAAGAAGAGAAGGAGAAGAAGAAGAGAAGAAGAAGAGTTGTTTTTATACCTCACTCTTCACTACCTGGAGAGGTCTCTGAGCGGCTTACAATCGCCTTCCCTTCCTCTCCCCACAACTGACACCCTGTGAGGTGGGAGGGGGCTGAGTGAGAAAACTGTGACTGGCCAAAGGCCACCCTGCTGACTTCAATGTGGAGGAGTGGGGGAACCAAACCCGGTTCTCCGGATTAGAAGCCACCGCTCTTAACCACTACACCAAACTGGCTCGCTAGAAAATGCTGGAAGGTGGCCTCCATGCTTGAGAGGAGACAGATGGAGGATCAGGGTGGGGTCTCAGTTACTTACTCTCAGCGTTCCAGTTAAGGAGACGTCTGCCCATCAGTCTCCAATTCTGACATATTTACTTCCTTCACCATGTTCTCCCCTGGAATTAAACCCAAACAAATGGTAACTTGAATCTGCACATCTTCATTATGCTGCATGCTAATTTACTGCTTATCCTCTACCTAGGTACATGGACTGGTAGCTTCCATTTCGTTGTATCTGAAGAAGGGCGCGTGGACATGACAATTATACCTTGAATAAAAATGCATTGGTCTTAAAGGTGCCACCGGACTTGAACTTTGTTTTAGATCACCCAGTAAGCTTCATACCAAAGGGGAGGCGGGGCGTTGCCACCAGATTTCCCCGATCTTCGTCCAACACTCCACCCACTGGACTGCACTGTCTCCATTGCTCCTTTAGAAATCTATCTCCTTTCCTGCTGTCTGAGTCTGTCCTTAATCCTCTTTGGCAGCCTCCTCCCTTGTGTAATCATCGTGGGCACGGTTTTGTCGACCTCTGTTTTGAAACGCCGAACGACTCGTTTTCCTAAAGGAAACACACACCTCCGATGGCCCGAAGCAGCGGCGAAGTGAGAGTTTGTCTTTCTGCTTTTGACATGGGTGACAAGGAGGAAGCCGCGGGCAGCTGATGGGACTCTATCAAGGTTGCGATCTATTTATTTTTAAACCATCCTGCATCGAAATGGGAAGCTTTAGGGGAAGGAAGCGTCTCTGAGGGAACATGACGACTCCTTCTGAGCCGAACGATGAGTTTGCTTTCACACCGACTGTCCTGCTAATCATAGAATCATAGAGTTGGTCTGAAGAAGACATTAGTTATGTATGTATGTATAGTATGTAATAGTATACAGCCAGGGGTCATTTCCTGCAGAAGTGCACAGGAGCGGAGCTCCGGCAGTAAAGAGCCCAGGGGGCGGGCACATGCAACAAGCCCCAACCCCTGCTCCCAGCAGCCCTCAGTCAGTGCAAGAAGCAGCCAGGTTAAGTTGCAGAGCTCCCCACAGCCCCACAGCCCAAAACAGTCCAGTGGCACCTTTAAGACCAGGTTTTATTCCAGTACAAGCTCTCCCTCCTCTGCAAGGACAGATCTGCACGTCCCCCCCCCAATAGCTAGCAATCCAAAACAGTCCAGTGGAGCCTGAGCGGTGGGTGTTGCCTTCTGACACACTTCCTGTGATGTCAGGGGGCATGGCATATGCAAATAAGTTATGCTAATGAGTTATGCTAATGAGCTCCTGCACCTCTTTTTCTATGAAATGACCCTTGGTATATAGTAAACAGAAGAATAATGTAAGTTATTATGTTGATATATGTATTGCAATTAATGTGAATATGGAAAAAGAATTCAGGAAACTGAAAACGGGCATTATAAGATAATAGGACTCAGACTAGGAAGTAATTCTTGGTTAGTAATCAGGTATAACAGGAGTTAGTGGATTAGTCTGAGAACACTTTCTATTAATTAATAGTTTTGGGGGTGAACAATATAATAGATTGATAGAAAATAAGGTCAATAATCTGTATTGTTGTTCATTACAGAAATTAAATAAACTGTGAATTTAAAAAAAAGAATCATAGAGTTGGAAGAGACCTCCAGGGTCAACTAGTCGAACCCCCTGCAGGATGCAGGACATTTACAAATCCCTCCCCTTCCACACTCACAGTGACCGCTGTTCCACACCCAGAAAATGGCAAAAAACCTCCAGGATCTCCAGCCAAACTGGCCTGGAGAAGAATGGCTTCCTGACCCCAAAGTAGCAATCAGCATTTCCCTGGGTGTGTAAGAAAGCTGCCTTGGCTGAGAGGGTGGGGTATAAATTTGATCCATAAATAAATAGAAAGGGCCACAAGAACTAAGCCCTGAGGCAACCCTTCCTGCCCTCCCTCTCATGATCTGCCTAAGTTCGCACAATCCGCATTGCTGTCAGATGGCCATCGAGCCTCTGTCGGAAAACCTCCAAAGAAAGAGAAAGGGAGGAGGAACTATTGGGCAGGGTACTAATTCTTGCTGCAGGAACTCATTAGCATAATAGGCCACACCCAACAGCAGAAACTCATTAGCATATTAGGCGACACCCCATGCCTTCCCTTGGCTTGCCCCGGAGCCCCACGGCTGCGGGGAGCCCGGGCAAGCTGGCCCTTGGACAGGCTGGGGAAGGCATGGGGAGGCATTTAAATGCCTCCCCGATCCTTCCAGGGGCCCCCCCTGGCCTGCCCGCCTCGGAGTCACCGAGTTTGTTTTGGGAGGGTAGCAATGCTCCCTCTAAGCTGTGGAGTCCTGTGAGCAAAAATTCTACTTGGTGAGCGACTGGCATTAAAGTTGTGAGCGAGCGATTGGGCTGCGGCATAAATGCGTTGGCTCTGGAGCCCTCCTTCCTGAGCTGAGATAAAAATGTGTGAGCCGGAGGCTAAAAAAATGTGAGCTGCCTCACACTCACTCAGCTTAGAGGGGACACTGGAGGGTAACCACGTTGGGGTGCAGTAGAAAAGCTAAATTTGAGTACAGGAGCTCTCATACCCCACCCCACCCCCAGTCTCGTGGCAGCCATCTTAAGAGAACCCCATAGGATTTTCATGGCAAGAGTCATTCAGAGGTGGGTTTGCCATCGCCTGCCTCTGTCAGGGCCGGCCCCAGCATATTTTGCACTCTAGGCGAGGATCCCTTCTGGCGCCCCCGTGCCCCCCTGCGCGCCCCCTGGTCAGAGCCAGCAGGGGGCGCTTTTGGCAGAGGGGTGGGTGCAGTTTGGTGCCCCTAATGGCTGGGGCGCTCTAGGCGAATGCCTAGTGAGCGAGCCGGCCCTGGCCTCTGTGTAACAAACCTGGACATCCTTGGTGGTCTCCCATCCAAATACTAACCAGGGCTGGCCCTGCTTAGCTTTTGAGATCTGGCAAGATCAGGCTTGCCTGGGCTACCTAGTTCAGGACAAAACAGCCTAAGGGAGCTTTGACTCAGTCAAAGCATCTGTATACTTACAAAAGGAGAAGAACCTTGGCTTGCCCTGACTCAGAAAAGTCTTACCAGTCTTGTGTTTTGCATCGTGGATGATCACATTGACATCCCAGGGCAAGGAGGCACCATGAGGGGCAGGCCTCGGCTTCTCTTCCCTGTTGTTGGATCTCCAGAGGAACTGATTTGGCCACTGTGTGAAACTGGATGCTGGACTGGATGGACCCCTGGTCTGATCCAGCAGGGCTCTTCTGATGTTCTTATGAAGGCCTCTGCCTCTATGCCCTGTTGTTGGCCCTGGACAGAGGAACTGGCTGGCCCCTGTGTGAGACAGGATGCTGGACTAGATGGACCACTGGTCTGATCCAGCAGGGCTCTTCTTATGTTCTAATGAAGGCCTCGGCCTCTCTGCCCTGTTGTTGGATCTCCAGAGGAACCAGCTGGCCACTGTGTGAAACTGGATGCTGGACTGGATGGACCATGGGTCTGATCCAGCAGGGCTCTTCTGAGGTTCTTATGAAGGCCTCGGCCTCTATGCCCTGTTGTTGGCCCTCCAGAGGAACTGGTTGGCCACTGTGTGAGATGGGATGCTGGACTACAGGGACCTCTGGTTAGACAGATTCATGGAGGAGAGGTCTCTCAGTGGCTACTAACCATGGTGACTGAGGGGAACCTCCACATTCAGAGGCAGTCAACCTCTGAGGCCCACAGCCAGGAGGCAACATGAGGGGAAGGCCTCGGCCTCTGTGCCCTCTCGTTAGCCCTCCAGAGGAAATGGTTGGCCACTGTGTGAGACAGGATGCTGGACTGGATGGACCACTGGTCTGGTCCAGCGGATCTCTTATGTTATTATGAAGGTCTTGGTCTCTATGCCGTGTTGTTGGCCCTCCAGAGGAACTGGCTGGCCACCGCATGAGATGGGATGCTGGAGTAGAGAGACCTTTGGTCTAATCCAGCAGCACTCTTCTTATGTTCTTATTGAGTAGACTGTGTGTAGCATACATGACACAGGAAGACCAAAAACTTAATCCCTGGAAATGGCTCATGTGTAGAAGAGAAATATTTTTTTGATTTTCTGGTCGCTCACCTGCAAGTATAAAACCTGCCCTGACCATTTATTTCCTGGTCATGTGAAAATCTTGTGTTCATCTCACCATATGCTTCAAGTATCTGAACGACAGAAGATCACATCACACCAGGCCCTACTCAGTTAAAGTGCTGCTGATGAAAGTAAACACATGCAAATCGGATTGATGTGGATAATATCCGGGTTTACTGGATTTGAACTTCTGGCTCCCAGAATTTGGGAAGCCTTTTGTTTTCGACACAGAAGTCCTGGCCAAGGCTCCCTCTAAACTGTGGAATCCAGTGAGCAAAAATTCTACTTGGTGAGCTCCTGGCATTAAAATTGTGAGCGAGCAATTTGGCTGCTGCATGAATTAGTTTGCTCTGAAGCCCTCCTTCCTGAGCTAAGACAAAAATCTGTGAGCCAGAGGCTAAAAAACTGTGCTAGCTAGCTCACACTAACTCAGCTTAGAGGGAACACTGGTCCTGGCCTCCCTGACCAGTCGTGTTTCCCAGTTAGCTCCAGATCCCAAAAGCTCCCTGTTTTCCAGACGGCCTTTGGCACTGTCGGTTGGGCAACCAATCTCGGGCAGGCCTGAAGTGCTCTGCGAGGGTCATTTGCTGCCTTTGTAATTGCGTTACTGTTTGAAAGTAATCCAAGTTGGGGTCTGGGGAAACGAGATGCTTTGTAAATCATTTCCGTGCTGCTTAGATTCAAATTCCACAGCCCTTGCCCATAAAAATGCAAAGCAAAACCACGGGAATGCATAAATTCTCAATTTCCACGCACTAAATCCTTCATCTTTGGTGCTAATGGAATTGTCTGAGAGGCCTGAACTTGGCATCGGTTCTGCTGCCAAATTGGGACCGAACACTGCGGAGTCTCTGAGCTGCAAACAGATCTTCAATGTTCAGCTATTTGGAACCAGTGTGATGGGCCACGATTGAATTGGCATTCCTCCATTTGCAAAGGTTAGGGAGAGCCCACCTGTGGCCCAGGAGTTTGGTGCAGCTGTCAGTGGCTTTCTGGAGGCCTTCAATGTTTTCACTGAATTGCTTTGGCAAAGGCCTAAAGTAGGGTTGCCGGACCCCCACCACCACCATGGAGGCAGGGGTCCCCTGCTGCTGGGCCCCGCCCCCCACCGCCAATCAGCTGGGAGTGAAAGGTCTCCAAGCTGCAGGAGCCAATAATTGTTTCGACTATTCATCAGCCCATTTCTGGCCGCGCTGCATGTCGCTTCACTGCATTCCTTCCTAACCTGTGGTACAGTGCAATGGACCTTTTGCACATTGGCTGTCTTGTACAGCTGAATCGAATTCTACTAACCCCCCCCCCCAGTCCTTCTTGCATAATTGTTGCGCTCAGCAGGCAATTGAAAGGCAATTAGATCACTCACAAATCACATACATCAGTCATCAATAAATGCTGTGCGTGAACAAGATCCTATTCTTCAGTGTTCTTCTAAGTAGTCCCCAGTGGTGGATGAACAGGCAGCTCCTTTGTGAATGCACGATTTTGCCCAAACCCAGCACAGACCTGTTGGGCAGGCATTCGCAGCTCTTTAGCACAAACCGCACAGGCTGGGCGATCCGCTCAAGTCCGATCAACACCTTTGAAAGCAGTCAGTTTGACTGCGGAACACATTCATGGCAAAATTCACAGCATCCCAATCCAAGATCTGTGAGGCCCGAATACTTCTTTGTTCAGCAAGTGATTCAAATGTGGGATTCACTACCAGAGGATCTAGGGATGGCAACAGGCATAGACGGCTTTAAAAAGGGGATTAGATAGATCCATGCAGGAGAGGTCTATCCTTGGCTACTAGCCACAGTGACTAAGGAAACTCCATGTCCAGAGGCAGTAAACCTCTGGGTCCCAGGCCAAAGAGGCAACCTCAGCGGAAGGCCTCAGCCTCTATGCCCTATGGCTAGTTCTCCAGAGGAACTGGTTGGCCACAGTGTGAGACAGGATGCTTGACTAGATGGACCTCTAGTCTGATCCAGCAGGGCTCTTCTTATGTTCTTATGAAGTCTTTGGACTCTCTGCCCTTTTGTTGGCCCTCCAGAGGAACTGCATGAGACACGATGCTGGAGTAGATGGACCCTCACTGGTCTGATCCAGCAGGGCTCTTCTGAAGTTCTTATCAGGGGAAGGCCTCAGCCTCTATGTCCTGCTGTTGGCCCTCCAGAAGAACTGATTAGCCCCTGTGTGAGATAGGATGCTGGACTAGATGGACCACTAGTCTGATCCAGCAGGGCTCTTCTTATGTTCTTATGAAGTCTTTGGACTCTCTGCCCTTTTGTTGGCCCTCCAGAGGAACTGCATGAGACACGATGCTGGAGTAGATGGACCCTCACTGGTCTGATCCAGCAGGACTCATAGTTTCTGTCAGAGCTGTCATTGAAAGAGCAGTCCTCGAAAGAGCTCTCTCAGCCCCACCTACCTCACTGGGTGTCTGTTGTGGGGAGGGGAAGGGAAAGGAGACTGTAAACCGCTCTGAGTGAAGGGCAGGGTATAAATCCAATCTTCTTCTTCCCCCCCCTCTTCTTCTTCTTCTTCTTCTTCTTCTTCTTCTTCTTCTTCTTCTTCTTCTTCTTCTTCTTCTTCTTCTTCTTCTTCTTCTTCTTCTTCTTCTTCTTCTCTTTTTAAGCTGGAACTTAGTGTTGAAATGCCACAGACAGATGTGATGGAGTTTATCAAATCAGGGAACACCTATTTCCTCCTTTGTTCTTTGCTGCATGTCTCTCCTGTAAGGAGGCCATGACAGAAAACCTAGCTTCTCAGGTAGCTGTGCCCCCCAAATAGCATTAATCCCTCTATTGTCCTGTTTGTGCGAATGTCCCGAGAAGTTTCCAAAATGTCATGGGCATCCAACTTAGATTCAATCCTTTCAGAAGAGCGCTTTGTTGCCGAGAGCAAGAAATATGGCCAAATTGATGGGTCAGTCCAAAAACCTTCTCCCTGGATACCTAACAAAGAGAAGACATTACCGAATGAAATGTCAAGTTGGGTGAGAACGACTCGACTCCTGAAACGATCCCAGACACCAAGGAGATTGAAAGAGGCAGCATAATTTCTGGTTTGGGGGAGACATTTGAAACACCGCATGAGTCATTTTGTGACGGGACTTGGCACAAAAGAAGTCAACGCATCTGACGCCATCCAGACCCATGAATAAGAAGAAATGGGGCATGAAACAGGATGAGGGACAACTCCTTTTTGTTTAGACCAGAGAAGATGGAAGGCATTTGCTAGAACCATAGATCATGACAAAAATATCATTTAATATATGGAAAACAGCAGAATGTGGAGGCCGATACGGTCATGGATCACTAAAACCATCCACCAGATGTTCAGAAAAGGACGACCGAGGCAGATGCTCTGATGCAGGTGCATATAAAGCCATACTTTCAGATTAGCTTTGGATGATTGTCTAGATTAAATAGGGTAATAGGTCTTCAGCAAATCAAACCTGAATTCTCTGTAGAAGATAGAATGACTAAACTGAGCCATCGTGAGATGACAAGAGTCACTGGCAAAGACAACCATGCTAGGACAAGTTGAAGACAGCAAGAAAAGAGGAAGACCCAACCGGAGACGGACGGACTGAGTCAATCAAGGAAATCAATGGCCCTCAATCAAGGAAACTTCTAAGACCTGAGCAAGGCCGTTGGGGATAGGACATTTTGGAGGTGATTCATTCATGGTGTCACCATAAGACAGAAGTGACTTGTGGGTACTTAACACACAGAGATCAAATCGAGCCAGAACTCTCCCTAGAAGCTAGAATGACTCAACTGAGGCTATCCTACCTGGGTCACATCATGAGAAGACCAGAGTTCCTGGAGAAGACAACCGTGCTAGAAGAAGTGGAAGGCAGCAGGAAGAGAGGAAGACCCAACATGATGAGACAAACTGATTCTATCAAGGAAGCTGTGGCACCTCCGTTTGCAAGACCTGCGCAAGGCTGTTAATGTAACCTGTTGTGTCTGGGCATGTGCCGTCTTCCACTCAGGCTTAACTGCTGCAGGTGCTCGTAGCCAGCATAAGGAGGCATGCCTGGCTGGCAGGCCACCTAGATGGAGAGTGGGGAGGCACGTCTGGGCTTGTCTGGGAAGGCCACCTAGTTGGAGAGTGGAGAGGCATGTCTGGGCTTGTCTGGGAAGGCCACCTAGATGGAGAGTGGGGATGCATGTCTGGGCTTGTCTGGGCAGGCCACCTAGATGGAGAGTGGGGAGGCATGTCTGGGCTTGTCTGGGCTTGTCTGGGAAGGCCACCTAGATGGAGAGTGGGGAGGCACGTCTGGGCTTGTCTGGGAAGGCCACCTAGATGGAGAGTGGGGAGGCATGTCTGGGCTTCTCTGGGAAGGCCACCTAGTTGGAGAGTGCACGTCTGGGCTTGTCTGGGAAGGCCACCTAGATGGAGAGTGGGGATGCATGTCTGGGCTTGTCTGGGCAGGCCACCTAGATGGAGAGTGGGGAGGCATGTCTGGGCTTGTCTGGGCTTGTCTGGGAAGGCCACCTAGATGGAGAGTGGGGAGGCACGTCTGGGCTTGTCTGGGAAGGCCACCTAGATGGAGAGTGGGGAGGCACGTCTGGGCTTGTCTGGGCAGGCCACCTAGATGGAGAGTGGGGAGGCACGTCTGGGTTTGTCTGGGAAGGCCACCTAGATGGAGAGTGGGGAGGCACGTCTGGGCTTGTCTGGGAAGGCCACCTAGTTGGAGCTTGAAGCCCCAGAACAAAGGCAGGTGGCATCCTGGAACCTGCCTGCGGATTGGCCCCTGAGGGGAGCCAGCCAATCTGGAGCCCGTTTGAACTCACCAATCGCGTGGAGGCTGGGAGTGGCTTCGGTGTCTATAGGTAGAAGAAGGAGAGAAGAAGAAGAGATTGGATTTATACCCCGCCATTCACTACCCAAAGGAGTCTCAGAGCGGCTTACAAACTCCTTTCCCTTCCCCTCCCCACAACAGATACCCTGTGCGGTAGGTGGGGCTGAGAGAACTTTGACACAAACTGCTCTTTTTCAAGGACAGCTCTTATCAGAACAACGGCCTGCCCAAGGTCATCCAGCCAGGTGGAAGTAGAGGAGTGGGGGATCAAACCCAGTTCTCCCAGATTAGAGGCAGTGCACTTAACCACGACACCAAACTGGCTAGGTAGGGTAGTTGCCCCATGTAAAGCCTTCCTGTTGAGATGCAACAAACTGCTGCTTGTTTAAATCACTCTGCCTTCGCCTCTGCCATGTTATTTAACATAACCTCAGCTTGTGAGTTCTGTGGGGCAGAACCTGGAATGAATCTTGCAATAATTTAAAGGGAATAAAACATTTTTTAAAACTTTTCACTTAACAGCATGTAACAAAAACATAGATCTTAGTGGCACAACAGGTGGTCTTCTGAAGTCCAAACAATCAACTTTTCCCTCCTTCACAGCTTGTCACCCCCCAAATCCATCTCTTTCCTTTTGTTTGTGGTCCAAGAAGCCTCCAGCTGAACCTCTGTGCACCAGCTTCCAAGATGAAGGTCCCAAATAAACTCCCCATGAGAGAACACAGACCTGAAACAAGAAGAAGAAGATATTGGATTTATACCCCACCCTTCACTACCCAAAGGTGTCTCAGAGTGGCTTACAAACTCCTTTCCCTTCCCCTCCCCACAACAGACACCCTGTGAGCAGTGTTCCCTCTAAGCTGAGTTAGTGTGAGCTACCTCACAGTTTTGTAGCCTCCGGCTCAGACATTTTTGTCTTAGCTCAGGAAGGATGGCTTCAGAGCAAACTAATTTATGGAGCAGCCAAATTGCCCACTCACAACTTTAGTACCAGTAGCTCATAAAGTAGAGTTTTTGCTCACAAGACTCCACAGCTTAGAGGGAACATTGCCTGTGAGGTAGGCAGGGCTGAGAGAGCTCTTGACAGAAACGGCTCTTTATCAAGGACAGCTCTTATCAGAATTATGGCTTGCCCAAGGTCATCCAGCCAGGTACGAGTGGAGGAGTGGGGAATCAAACCCGGTTCTCCCAGATTAGAAGAAGAGACTGGATTTATACCCCGCCCTTCACTACCCGAAGGAGTCTCAGAGCGGCTTACAAACTCCTTTCCCTTCCCCTCCCCACAACAGACACCCTGTGAGGCAGGTGGGGCTGAGAGAGCTCTTGACAGAAACAGCTCTTTCTCAAGGACAGCTCTTATCAGAACTACGGCTTGCCCAAGGTCGATCCAGCCAGGTGCAAGTGGAGGAGTGGGGAATCAAACCCGGTTCTCCCAGATTAGAAGAAGAAGAGACTGGATTTATACCCCGCCCTTCACTACCCGAAGGAGTCTCAGAGCGGCTTACAAACTCCTTTCCCTTCCCCTCCCCACAACAGACACCCTGTGAGGTAGGTGGGGCTGGAGAGAGCTCTTGACAGAAACGGCTCTTTCTCAAGGACAGCTCTTATGAGAACTACGGCTTGCCCAAGGTCGATCCAGCCAGGTGCAGGTGGAGGAGAAGTGGGGAATCAAACCCGGTTCTCCCAGATTAGAGTCCGCACACTTAACCACCACACCAAACAAGGCGTTAAGAGCCTATGATTAAGTTCAAGCTCCCCAGCAAGGCAGTCTTGCTTCCCTCCTCTGCAGTAAGAGGGTTACTGTAAAACGTTGCAGTGAGAAACTATTCTAGGTATCTGCATTTTGTCTCTTGAAAACAGGGCAAGTCAACAAATAGTGGGGTGAATCCTCCCTCTTCTGCACTTTCCTCACAAATACAAAAACTGAAATTGAAGGAAGAAGAGAAGGGATTGGATTTATACCTCGCCCTTCACTACCTGAAGGAGTCCCAGAGTGGCTTATGCTCTTCTTTCCTTTCCCCTCCCCACAACAGACACCCTGTGAGCAAAGTTCCCTCTAAGCTATGGAGTCTTGTGAGCAAATATTCTACTTTGTGAGCTACTGGCATTAAAGTTGTGAGCGAGCCATTTGGCTACTGCATACATTAGTTTGCTCTGGAGCCATCCCTTCCTGAGCTAAGAGAAAAATCTGTGAGCCGGAGGCTAAAAAACTGTGAGCTAGCTCACACTAACTCAGCTTAGAGGGAACACTGCCTGTGAGGTAGGTGGGGCTGAGAGAGCTCTTTGGAGGACTGCTCTTGAGAGGTCACGCCAGCAGCTGCATGTGGAGGAGTGGGGAATCAAACCCAGTTCTCCCAGATTAGAGTCCATAACCACTACACCAAACTGGAAGCCTCTATGCAATGGCCATCTAAGACCACTGAGGTTTTCTGTTGGAACTGTGGAAGGTTCAAGGTGCTTCTGATAGGAAACTTCGTAAGGTTTACTCAACATATTTGATGGTCATGATGATGCAATTGCATGTTGTAATACCAAGGGGTATATTTGAGTTGAAGGCCAGATACTGAAGCTGAAGCTCAAATACTTTGGCCACCCAATGAGAAGGGAGCACTCACCAGAGAACAAGACCCCGATGCTGGGAAAGACTGAAGGTCAAAGAAGAAGGGGCCGGCAAACGATGAGATGGTTAGACAGTGACCGATTTCCCACAAGCGGCTGCGCCACCCTATCTCTTCCCTTTCCCCTGATTGCATTTGTCAATTTCCCACTACTTGCTGCACGGCTGCATTTTGACCTGCAGCATCCTCTGATTTCCCCCACGTCTTCTCGATCCTTGTTTTTTGAGATTGAGAAGACACGGGGAAAACCGGGGGATGCTGTGGGTCAAGGGTCAAAATGTGGCCATGCAGCAAGTAGTAGGAAATTGACGAATGCAATGGGGGGGAAGGGAAGAGCAAGGGCGGCACAGCTGCTTTTGGGAAATCGGTCAGTGCTATCGATGCAATGAACATGAAACTGAGCAAACTCCGGAGGTGGGCAGAATTTATTTATTTTTTATTTATTATTTCGACTTTTACCCCGCCCTCCCTGCCAAAGCAGGCTCCCCCAACAACCAGTACAGCACACAGCAAAAAATAGCAAGGAACAACAAAAAACAACTGTGAGCGGAATGACCCGCAAAAGTATATCCAATAGGAGACTTCAACCAAGTGAAATGCACATGTAATCAGTAATGAATCTACACATATAATCCATCATGGGAGAATACAGAAGTCCACAAGATCCATAGAAGGAAAAAAACAAAGTCCAGAGTCGATGTCCAACACTTTTCCTAGGTAGTATGCAGTGTTTCAGACTTCTGGGCCTTCCTCGGGAACAAAGAAGAACTACAGGAAGTCTCATTCCAATTTCTTTACAGGACAATACTATTCAGTTTCTTTATGGGCCAGGTGGTCTCCTAAGCTTTAATGTGCCCCTCTTAAGGTTGCTGCTATGTAAACAGGACCAAACATGCCTCCCCTGCCAAAGAAGACAGGCTGGCCTGGCATGATGTGGTCCATGGGGTCACGAAGAGTCGGACTCGACTGTGCAACTGAACAACAACAACGTATCGCTAGATCACTGTTGGATGGGGACACTTTCCCTTGGAATCGAGTTGCCCTTCATGAAGAAGAACCCAAACTTCTAAGGGCAAAGTCTGCATCTGAAGATATCCGGGAGGGAGCAGAGGAACCCGGTTACCTATATCTTGGTTTTTTCAGGAGAGTAGCCGTTTTGGTCTCGTTGTTGTTGTTGTTCAGTGGCACAGTCGAGTCCGACTCTTCGCGACCCCATGGGCCAGATCACGCCAGGCCTTCCGGTCTTCCGCCGTCCTCTGAAGTTTGCTCAACTTCATGTTCGTTGCATCGATGAGACTGTCTAACCATCTCATCCTTTGCCGTCCCCGTCTTCTTTGACTTTCAATCTTTCCCTGCATCAGGTCTTCTCCAGTGAGTGCTCCCTTCTCATTTGGTGGCCAAAGTATTTGAGCTTCAGCTTCAGTATCTGGCCTTCCAGGGAACAGTCAGGGTTGATTTCTTTTAGGATTGACTGATTTCATCTTCTTGCAGTCCAAGGGACTCTCAAGAGTCTTCTCCAGCACCATAGTTCAAAAGAATCTATTCTTCGGCGCTCGGCCTTCCTTATAGTCCAACTCTCTACAGTAGGCTAATTAGATTTGAGTCGGGTAGCAGCTCGAAGACCAACAAGACTTTCAGGGTCTAAGCTTCAGGGAGTCAAAGCTCTCTGAAATTTTTGCACTTCGACTTGAGATTGGCAGTAATTTTGCACAAGGAAACAATATGTCAGTGAAATTTGGAACAGAAGACTTAGAGATCCGTCTTTGTGAAGAAGCCTTTGGCGAAATGCGGCTTGTTATCAGCTAGCTCATGCGTGAAGAAGAATATCGGAGGAACCTACATTATTTCATCCAACAGTCTCCAGTGAATCCTCAAAATCCTGTAGGACTATTGAAACTGGGAGATTGTGGTCCATATTATTGGAGTTTCTGGTGTTTGAGCTGATAAAAGATTAAAAATATTGATGACCTGTGGTGTGTAAAACACGCCTTGTTATATTTAATTTCATTATATTCGTATCACACTGGACTGTGTCCTCTTTATTCTATCCTTATTACATGTTGATACAATCATTTAAGAGTTGAGGTTTATTGTTGAACACAGACTATTCCCATTGTTTTGCATACTCCTTCAGTGCTATTCTTTGGTTTTATTAGTGAAGTAACAGACAGGACACATTGTTTTATTAATAAATTAAAAACAAGAACATTAATCTGGCATCCCGTTTGTGCTGTGAAGTCCTTGGTGGGAGATTTATTCTCGGCCAAATCATCTGAGATATTTTCAGAGAAACCAAAAGAGTTTAAACAGTGGCTGCAGAGCCAGTTTGGTGTCGTGGTTAAGTGCACGGACCCTAACAGCGGCTTACAAACTCCTTTCCCTTCCTCTCCCCACAAAAGACACCCTGTGAGGTCGGTGGGGCTGAGAGAGCTCTTGACAGAAACTGCTCTTTTTCAAGAACAGCTCTTATCAGAATTACGGCTTGCCCAAGGCCGTCCAGCAGCTGCAAGTGGAGGAGTGGGGAATCAAACCCGGTTCTCCCAGATTAGAGTCCGCGCACTTAACCACGACACCAAACTGGCTCTCGGAGTGATGCCCGTGCTCCAGAACTGTCCACGCGGGTGATCCTAGCCGATTAGGGTGGCCATCGTGAACTTGATCACACTTGGCTCTGTGTTGTCCTAAATGACTGCAAGGGCAACCTATTCAGAATGAACAGGTAAACATCTCCCCTTTCACAGCAATCCTGCCCCCCCAAATGTCCCCAAAGTGGGAGCTGGGCACTGTAACATGACTCAGATCTCTCACGAAAGGTCTCTCCCTCTTGACCTCTGCCCCTAATAAGATGGTCACATTCGGATGTTCCTTATGTCATCCCGTCCCTCCGGTTTTAGAAGACACCCATCGAAAGAGATTATTAACTGCTGCACACCATAACTAATTATGCTTATTTTGGGCCCGGCACTGCACTTTAATTAGGAGCTGTTTGCATTTTCACAGCCTCACGGTGCCAAAAGTTTGCTTTCATAATTAAAAGTAAAATGCAAACGAAGGGCTTTCTTTCCTCTCGCATGCAAATGAGGTTCTAATGAAGAGGGACGGATGGGGCCGGAGTGGGACCCTCCTGACCTCTGATTTACTGGTGCCCCAAAGTGTATCTCATTAGACGACAGCCCCATTACTTGCCAGGCAGGCAGGCGAGAGGAACTAATGATGTCTTTTGCTGTCTTACAAACCTTGCAAAGCCAGAGTAGTACGGGAAAGGAAGATACAAATGTGATGTAAGTCAAGAAGTTTGAGACCCCTCTTGGGGGAAACATGGGATGTGGATGTTTTTTTTTTATTTTTAAATCTCTTCTCCGTGTGGAGAGGTTGTGGTTAAGAACATCAGAACATCAGAAGAGCTCTGGTGGATCAGATCAGTGAGGGTTCATCTAGTCCAGCCTCCTGTCTCACACAGTGGCCAGCCAGTTCCTCTGGAAGGACAACCACAGGGCAGAGGGGCAGAGGCCTTCCCCTGAGAAGAACCTCAGAAGATCACTGTTGGATCAGACCAGTGAGGGTTCATCTAGTCCAGCCTCCTGTCTCACACAGTGGCCAGCCAGTTCCTCTGGAAGGACAACCACAGGGCAGAGGGGCCGAGGCCTTCCCCTGAGAAGAACCTCAGAAGATCACTGTTGGATCAGACCAGTGAGGGTCCATCTAGTCCGGCATCCTGTCTCACCTAGTGGCCAGCCAGTTCCTCTGGAAGGACAACCACAGGGCAGAGGGGCAGAGGCCTTCCCCTGAGAAGAACCTCAGAAGATCACTGTTGGATCAGACCAGTGAGGGTCCATCCAGTCCAGCCTCCTGTCTCACACAGTGGCCAAATATATACAAGGGGGACCAGCAATTCAAAGCAGTACAATAATAATAATGAAAAATTGCTGTAAAGTTCACAAATCACAGTGAATAGACAATAATAACTAGTACAGAATTGACGCTTGATGATGTTTATAATTTCTATGTTTTCAGAACACAGGACGTCAAATACGGAAGGTGAGTGATACGAACATCTCGAGTGGTTGTTCGTTTCGAGACAACTCTTTTTCAACCAAATTCAGTTCTCTGGTTGTCTTATTGTGTTTAGCTGTGATATCAATCTTATCCAACATCCGTAAAGCACATAGGCTAACAAGTTTTAACAGCACAAGGGCTAACAAATTCTAAATTCGGACAACAACGTCCTGTGTTCTGAAAACATAGAAATTATAAACATCATCAAGCGTCAATTCTGTACTAGTTATTATTGTCTATTCATTGTGATTTGTGAACTTTACAGCAATTTTTCACACAGTGGCCAACCAGCTCCTCTGGAGGGACAACCACAGGGCAGAGAGGCCCAGACCTTCCCCTGATAAGAACCTCAGAAGAGCCCTGCTGGATCAGACCAGTGAGGGTCCATCTAGTCCAGTATCCTGTTTCACACAGGGGCCAGCCAGTTCCTCTGGAGGGACAACAAAAGGGCAGAGAGGCCAAGGCCTTTATTAGAACATCAGAAGAGCCCTGCTGGATCAGACCAGTGGTCCATCTAGTCCAGCATCCTGTCTCACTCAGTGGCCAACCAGTTCCTCTGGAGGGCCAACAACAGGGCAGAGGGGCCGAAGCCTTCATAGAAACATCAGAAGAGCCCTGCTTTAAGTTGTCTTTGCTGGGCATAGCGGCCGAGGCCTTCCCCTGATGTTGCCTCCTGGCTCTGGGATCCAGAGGCTTAGTGCCTCTGAATGTGGAGGCTCCCCTTAGTCCCCATGGCTAGTAGCCACTGATCGACCTCTCCTCCACAAATCTTATCTAATCCTCTTTTAATGCTGTCTATGGCCCTACTAGGCTTTTAAAAAAATAAATGCTGGATATATTTGTGAATGGGAACACCGGATGAGAGTAGAATTGTGGAACTCCCTCCCTCCGCAGGGACATTCACCTGTCTCCCTCGATCAGTGTCTTTCTCTAGCAGATAAAGACTTTTTTTTTTGCTGTTGTTTCATTTGGCAAACCCCTGATAACAGTTATTGACCCTCTTTCCTTTAAACCGTTAAAAACAGCATTTAATTTTAAAAGAATAATTCAATAAAAATGCATAAATAAACAACACTATTTATTTATTTATTAAATTTATATCTCGCCCTCCCCCGTAGGGCTCAGGGCGGCTTACATAGCAAGAAATCTTGCAATAATAAAAACATCAAGTACAAGGAGGGCCAGTAACCAGTACAAGGAGGGCCAGTAACCATTACTGGGGAGATGCCAGAGGACACAAAAATGTCTTCACCTGCTGGTGAATGACACCAATAGAGGGAGACAGGCAAACCTCCTGAGGGAGGAAGTTCCAAAGTTTGGGTGCCGTGACCAAGAAGGCCCTGTCTCAGGTCATCATCTGTCTAGCCTCAGATGGTGGTGGCAACCAAAGCAGGGCCTCCGAAGATGACCCGAGTGAGTGAGCAGGTTCGTATGTGAGAAGGCAATCCTTAAAGCAGGGGTGTCGAACTCATTTGTTATGAGGGCCAGATCTGACATAAATGAGACCCTGCTGGGCCGGGCCACGTGTGTCATAAAAGGTAACGCCAGGTAGTGGGGATACAAACTTTACAAAGGACACAGACACAAAGGTGTTTTTTTAACTTGGAAATAAAAACATGCTTGAAACAGTAGCACTCTTGCAACATTTTGTTTATTTAACAGTGTCTGATCACCGACACCTCTTGCTCTGAATTATTGCATCAAAATGTCTGTGCTGTTGCGATCTTGAGGATGCTGTTCAGGTGTGTATCTGTAAGCTGCAAACCTACGACGACGACGCAGCAGCAGAACTGGAAGAAGCAGCAGGAGACAGCCACTTTCACTGCGGGTCCGATAGAAGCCCTCCGGGAGCCTGATCCAGCCCCCGGGCCACATGCTTGACACCCCCTGCCTTAAAGTATGTTGAACCCAGGCCATACAGGGCTTTAACGGTCAATGCCAACACCTTAAATTGAGCCTGGAAGAAAATTGGAAGCCAATGTAGATGGACCAAGGCCGGAGTGATATGACCCACTCCTGTCAACACTCTGGCTACCAATAGTTGCTTCCAGACAGTCTTCAAGGGTAGCCCCACATACAGTAGCCAAGCCCACAGGACCTGCCATATTCAGCTACCATCCACCACGGTCAAATGCTTGGCAACCTCATTGCTGCAAAGTGCAGTGAGGGTGGCAGAAACAAGAGCTCCTGATGGCCCATCGCTGGGTACGGCTGGTGAGCTGCATTCATTTAGCATGGCAGGTCATACGTTGTGGTTGCATGAATAAAGTGAAAAAGGAGAACACATTGAGATGCAATTCAGTGGTTTTATGGCAGCTGGAGGGGGTGGCCATGTCCTAGCAGAGGTAGATCCTGTGCTTCACGTGACTAAAATGCTTTGAGGGCTGCTGCATCCGACCTTTTCCCTCCTCTGATTGTAGGATCCCCTTGGATTGCCAGGCAGTGGATCTCTCGGAATCACCAGAAACTCTATGGTAAAACTTGAAGCCCTTACCATAGAGTTTCCAGTTATTCCTAGAGCTGCTTTTGTTGCTTCTAAGTAGCTCTAGGAATTGCCAGGAAATCTATGGTAAGAGCTTCCTGTTAGCAGACAAGGTCTTGTTTTTCTTTTTCATTCTTCTCCTGCTACTGCTCCCAGTGGTGTCCTCCCTTAGTAGATCAGAGGGCGTGTTGACCTGAAATAAGAAGAGAACAAGGAATTAGGATAGTTTGAGGTATGTTTTGAATTCCTTAAGGATTTAGCACTAATCTAGGAAGATCACTACGGAATGCCAGAGAAGGCAGCTCTCCCCATCATCCTGCTTTCTCGTGGGACTGGGAATCCTGGGTCCCACTTCAGATATCCTCACAAAGAAGAACGAGGGTCTTCCACACACACAGAGCTCTGAATCCTGGTTATGTAAGCGGGTGTGTGTGGAAGCCACGTACGGATCATCTGGTTGGCTGTGGAGCTGTATCCTTAGTGGGGAGGGGGCTTGTCTTCCAAGCCCCCGTGAAGACAGCTTCGCAGTTTAAATACACAGATCGCTTCTTATTTGCTTCTTTTTGGTAAACAAAATTTTTTATTTTTCCTTTCATTGAGAAATTATTACATCCATTAAGTCTCATTGTTCATTGTTTACCCTATTCCCAATTCTCCCCCCTCTCCTCCTGGCTTCCCGCAATGCTCTCTCCCTTTCCTCTTCTATTTCAACATAATCTTAATATTTTCATTTTTCTCAACATTATTATCAATAGATAACAATCAGTTATATCAATATTGTTCTAAACATAGTAAATTTTGCTGCACATCCCAGTTGTTTTCCAGATAAATTTTGAAGTCTTTCCATTCTTCTAAAAATTCTTCATCTTCTTTGTTGTTTAATTTTCTGGTGACTTTGTCCATTTCTGCCATGAACAGAACTTTTTGTAACCAGTCTTCAATCTCTGGTACTTTGTCTAATTTCCAATATTGTGCATAAATCATTCTAGCTGTTGTTATTAAGTACCAGAGTAAAGTCTTTTTTGATATATTCACTTCTTCCATTTTAAGTCCCAAAAGCAGAATTTCCGGTGCTTTCTTAAAAGAACATTTAAATATTTTTTGTATCTCACCATGGATTTTTGTCCAAAAATCCATGGCTTTTTCACATGTCCACCACATATGGTAAAATGAGCCTTCGTGTTTTTTACATTTCCAACATCTATTTGACATATTCTGGTTCATATTTGCTATTTTTTTAGGTGTCATGTACCATCTATACAACATTTTGTAACAATTTTCTCTAACATTAGTACATGTCGATATCTTAATAGAGTTTTTCCACAAATATTCCCACATCTCAATTGATATTTCCTTGTTCATATTAATTGCCCACTTTATCATTTGCTCTTTAACCTTCTCGTCTTCTGTATACCATTTTAACAATATTTTATACATGTTTGAAATCTTTTTTTTCCCTTCTCCCTCCCATACGTTTTCCATCTCATTTTTTTCCTCTCTAAAACCATAGTTTCTTTTATCAGATTTAAAAACGTCATAAATTTGCATATATTTCAACCATTCATAGTTATAGTCAATTTCATTCTGCTTTTTCATTACCCATTCTGTTCCCTCTTTTTTAATTAAGTCTCTGTATGGCAACCAGTCCTTGCCTTGCTGTCTTGAGTAAGGTGTTAAAACTTCTGCTGGTACAATCCAAAGCGGTCTTGTCTCGTAAAAGTGTTTCTTATATCTCGTCCAAGTCGCAAATATTGCTCTTCTTACCAAATGATGCCGAAAAAAGCTATCCATCTTTGTCTTTTCATACAATAATTAAGCATGCCAACCAAACCTGCAATCATGTCCTTCTAATGTCAGCAGTTTCTTATTATCTAATTTTACCCAATGTTCGATCCAAGTTAGGCAAACTGCTTCATAATATAGTCTCAGGTTTGGAAGCTGCAATCCTCCTCTTTCTTTGGCGTCACAAAGTATTTTCATTTTTATTCTTGGTTTTTTTCCTGCCCAAACAAATTTAGATAGTTCTTGCTGCCATTTAGACAGCAAATCAGTTTTATTCAATATTGGAATTGTTTGGAACAGGAACATCAGTCGCGGTAAGACATTCATTTTAATCACTGAAATTCGTCCCATCAGCGATAAGTTCATTGTTTCCCATTTCTTAAAATCTTGAGTTAACTTAATCCATAATTTCTCATAATTATTCTTATACAAATCCACATTTTTCGCAGTTAACTCAATCCCTAAATATTTTGTTTTCTTGACCACTTCACATTGTACCAACTCTTGTAGCTCAGTCTGTTTCTGTTTTGTTATATTTTTACATAACAGTTTTGTTTTATTTTTATTCACATAAAACCCTGCCAATTCTCCAAATTCATTTATTTTTTTAAACAGTAATGGAAGTTTCTCATTTGGATTTTCTACTATAAACATGACATCATCTGCGAATGCTCTATATTTATATTTGAAGCCTTTCTGAGTCAAACCTTCAATTTCTGAGTCTTCTTGTATTTTTTGTAATAATACTTCCAATACCCAGATAAATAGTAAAGGTGATAAGGGACAGCCTTGCCTTGTTCCTTTTTGTACCTTGAAGTGTTCTGTCAGATCTTTGTTTACATTTAATTTTGCTCTTTGTTCTGAGTAGATCGCTTCAATCAAGTTACAAAAATGTTGTCCCGTTTCTATTTTCTGTAACATTTGAAACATAAAGTTCCAGTTAAGATTGTCAAACGCCTTTTCTGCATCCACAAATAAAAATGCCACTTCTCTTTCTGGGTGTTTTTCATAGTATTCAATTGCATCCATTACCATTCTTAGATTATCTCTAATCTGTCTGTTTGGTAAAAAGCCCGCTTGATCTTCCGTAATCACAGATTGTAAATAGCTTTTTACCCTTTCAGCAATAATTTTTGCAAAGATTTTGTAATCATTATTTAACAACGAAATCGGTCTATAATTCTTTACATTTGTTAGATCTTGACCTTCCTTTGGTATCAGTGAAATAGTCGCTTCCTTCCATGAGTCTGGCAACTTCTTGGTATCTCTTATTTCATTGGATAGGTTCACCAGGACCGGAGCTAATTCTTCTTTCATTTTTTTATAAAACTTTGCAGTAAATCCGTCCGGTCCTGGTGCATTCCCCAGTTTCGCATCCTCTATTGCCTTCTTCACTTCATCTTGTTGAATTTGTTTGTTCAATATTTCCTTAAATTCATTTTTTACTTTAGGCAGCGGTACTGCTTCTAAATATTTTTTAATCTTCTCAAGATCAGCTGTAGTCCCTTGAAATAGTTTCGCATAGTACTTGAAGAAACTTCTCTTTATCCCCTTAGGGTCAACGAATTCTTTTCCATCTTGAATTATTTTAGTTATCATTCTGTTTTCTCTCCTGTTCTTTAATTGCCAGGCTAGATATTTCCCCGGTTTATTCGCTCCTTCAAACGATTTTTGCTGTAATTTCTTTAAATTCCAATATAATTCTTGATTCAAAGTTACATTCAGTTGTTCTTTTAGTAGTTGTAACTCTCGTATAATCTTCTTTTTTCCAGGTTTCTTCTTAAGTTCTTTCTCTTTTTGAGATATTTTTTCCAACACCTCCGCTTGTTTTTTGAATTTCTCTTTTTTTTGCCTCACATTTTGTGAGATGAGAATACCTCTCATCACAGCTTTGTAAGCTTCCCACACAACCTGTATCGGGGTTTCTTTATCTAAATTTTGTTGAAAGAATTGTTTTGTCTCCTCTTTTAGTAGATCTGTTACAGTCTTCATGTCCAACAAATCTTCATTTATCCTCCATAAAAATTGTTTATTTTTCTCTCTAGAAATCCACAATATAGGATTGTGGTCCGAATTACACCTTGGCAAAATCTCAATTTTATGCGTCATCATTGACAACTCTTCTGACATCCAAATCATATCAATTCTGGAAAAAGAACAATGTCTATTGGAATAAAAAGTAAAGTCTTTCTGACCTGGGTTCCATTTTCTCCATACATCTTCCAGTTTTTCTTGTTTAATTAATTCAAAGAAAGTCTTTGGCAATTTACCACTGTATTCGTTGCCCTTTTGTGGTTTTCTATCCAAAAGAACTACTGTTCCATTGAAATCTCCAGCAAAAATCACTTGGTCATAAGTTTGTACTTGTAGTTGTTCTGATAGGTCTTTGAAAAATTTCTCTTTTGCCCCATTAGGTGCATACAAATTAATCAACATAGTTTTTTTCTGTTGTAATGTAAGTTCCACACCTACATATCGTCCTTCTCCATCTCTGAAGATTTCTCTCGGTTGTAGTTCACTCCTTACATAAATTACAACTCCCTTTTTTTTTTTTAATTTAAAGCTGAAGAGTAAAATTCCTCTCCAAAAATTTTATTCTGTAGATATTTTGCGTCCCGTTTTCTAATATGAGTTTCTTGCAAGCATATCACGTTGCATTTCTGTTTTTGTATCCAATGATTGATTCTTTTTCTCTTGTTTGGTGAGTTCAGTCCATTTACATTCCATGACAACAGTTTGTACTCCATTGTAGATCTTGATTTATAATTCTCCAAAGTCGTCTAAATTGTCCGACTTAAATCTATAATAGTCATCCACCGACCTGATCATGATTCTCCCTCCTTTGTAAGTAAAGGATAAACCTTGCGGAATTTCCCATCTGTATCTGATGTTCATTGACTTCAATTTGTCAGCCAGCGGTTTGTATCTTCTTCTGTCTTGTAAGATTGTTCTCGGGAGTTCTCTCATTACCATTACTTTCTTTCCTTCAATTTCAAAAGGAACGGTGAATTGTTTCTTGAAAATATCTTCTGTTGTTGTACGTGTCACAAATTGCACAATCACATCTCTTGGTAAATTTTTCTTTTCTGCAATCCTGGAGTTCACTCTGTAGATTAAATCAAATTCTGTATCCATTGATCCCTCACTTTCTCCTAGGTATAGCGTCATTGCTTTTATTATTTCTTCTCTTATGTTCTCATTTTCTTTCTCCGCTATGCCTCTCAATCTTAAATGGGTTTGCATTTGTCTGAACTCCGTCATAGTCTCTGATCTCTTAAGTTGTTGTGTCAAAGAATCCTGTTTCTTTTCCATGTCTTGTATCTTCTCATCCATCTCTGTAGCTTTGGTTGCCGTATCTTGAATTTCCTTTTTGACTCCGTCCATTTCTTGTTTGATTGAAGTTAATTCTGTTGTAACCAAATCTTTTATTGCCAATATGTTCTTTTCCTGTGCTTCTTCCATCTGCTTCAAGTGGATCTGCGTTTGCTTTTCCATCTGCATCTCCAGTTCTTTTACTATTTTCTCCTCCAGTTGTTTTTGCTGTGTTCCCATTTCTTGTATCGCCTCCATCATCCTTTTTTCCATTGCTTCCATAGCAGCTTTTGTTGCCATTCTTGGAGTTGATGTGGAGCCTGTCCTCTGTCTAACAACTGGTACAATTGCAGGATCTGGGCCAGCTCTGGGTCTGGTGCGTCTGGTCTCCGTTTTGGCTGCTCTGTTGGTGTCTGCAGTCTCTCAACTGGATAGACTTATTCAAGTTCTTAAGCACCAACAGGCAGATTCCGGCTATTTTCGCCTTTCAGAGCCTCTCCGTACATCTTCAAAAAGCAATTTTCTTTTTGTCCTCCACAAAATGTCGGGCGCGACTTATCGATGGTATTAGAGGGTAGAGTAGGTCAGTTTCAGTTCTTCAGCCGGTCATGCGCATACGGTCACATCCGGTCCGTCTTCTTACCGTTCCGATCTACTTCCTGCCACTTATGGCCCATCTAGGATCTCCGCTGTTTGTTATATCGATCGGAACACATCTTCTGGTCCCCCGACCCTCTACTCTCGCGATGCAGTTCGTCAGTTTCAGCTTTAAGTTACGCGCTTATCTCAGTTCTCACCACAGGAATGTTCAACTATAGTCTATTTTTCACTTTAAACGGCTTCAATCAACTCGCTTTTTCTCCGGAATCGGATTTCTGGGATTCTAAAATTGTTCTACGCTTATCTGCTTGGTTAAAATTAGACTATATCTCAGTTCAGGTAAGCGATACGGTTTTTGTTATCTAGCACGATCAAAATTGGGTTTGGCATTGCTTCTTTCACTCACTTGTTGTTGCCCATCATCAAGAGATCTGCTGGTGACGAATTTATGTTGATTCATCAACTCGATCAGCTTCTGGAGTGTTGCTTGGCATTCGCCCTCTTCGCGGGAGGAGATCAAAGCCTGATACAAGCTTCTTTAAAAGCTTGACCATGCCAATCTACACTCCCTCTTGGGCACTGCTGCCTGCTTGACACCCCCCCTCTCTGGGGAGCGTTGCGTTGGGCTGGAAACAGCCCAAACTGTCAGAAGAAGCTGTCGACCACTCCACACAATCGCGGAATGCGTTAACTCGCCATCTTGGCAGACCGGAAGCCCCGCTTCTTATTTGCTTCTTGAGTTACTGTGCTGAATAGCTCAGGGCTAATTTTGGGCAGGAACGCACAGGAACGGAGTTCCGGCTGGCTCCCAAGTTGGCCACAGGAGGAACTCATTAGCATAATAGGCCACACCCAACAGCATACACTCATTAGGATTGGCTACATTAGGGGTGTGTGGCCTAACATGCAAAGGAGTTCCTGCTCCAAAAAAAGCCCTGGGTTTTGACAACAAACAAGGGAAACAGAATAAGAAGGGAAAGGTGGGTGTGGCTGGATGAGCACACTTCTGGCAACATGGAGGTGCAGACTAATGTGCTAATGAGCTGTGCTGTCAGGGGGTGTGGCCTAATATGCTAATGAGTTCCTGCTGTTGGGTGTGGCCTATTATGCTAATGAGTTCCTGCTGGGCTTTTTCTACAAAAGAGCCCTGGAATAGCTTATACATTTCTTGAAGGGGTACTCGAAAAAGAAGATTCTGTTCTTCTCATTTCAGGATGCTTAGAAGAAAACCACTGAAAGGCTTCCTTTTAATAACATCAGTGGGCTGGAGAAGAGGGCAACAGAGCAAGCCGTTGACACTGGGAGACTGGTATGGAGCCAGTTAAAGCATTAGAGACTTCAAGAACAACAAGAGACCCCCAGGGATCATCTAGCTGACCTCCCTCCAAAGGGGGAAAAGCCAAAGCGCTTAAAGTACATTTCCACGTCTCCTTCTAACCTTTCAATTGCTTCCCAGTCTGGTGCCTTCTTATCTCTCTGTGTCGTTTTCTCCTTTCCCAACCCCACCATTCATGAAACACTAATCTTCTAAGAATAATCCTCCCCTCCCTTGTGGTGTTCTTTGACCTCTTCTCTCACACCCCTCGGTATGTTGAACACTTTCCCTTTAGCTGTTCCGCTGGCCTCCTCTTCGTCCCAGACAATAATTAAAAGTGACATCCTGTCCCATTTAATTGTTTGGAGATTATGGGAAACTCATCCCTTTTCCACTGGCATTTCCTTCTTGATCTTCTGTTTAGGGATGAGCACGATGAGGGAAGGGAGTTGCAGCCTAGGATCGAGTCCATCCCACCTCGCACAGTGGCCAAACAGTTCCTCTGGAGGGCCAACAACAGGGCAGAGAGGCCGAGGCCTCCATTAGAACATCAAAAGAGCCCTGCTGGATCAGACCAAGGGTCCATCTACTCCAGCATCCTCTCTCACTCACAGTGGCCAACCAGTTCCTCTGGAGGGCCAACAACAGGGCAGAGGGGGTGAGGCCTTCCAAAGAACCTCAGAAGAGCCCTGCTGGATCAGACCAGTGGTCCATCTAGTCCAGCCTCCTGTCTCACACAAGAGTGGCCAACCAGTTCCTCTGGAGGGCCAACAACAGGGCAGAGAGTCCGAGGCCTTCCCCGGATGTGGCCTCCTGGGACTGAACCCCAGACTTCAGAACCACTAATAATCAGGGGTCATTTCCTGCAGGAGTGCACAGGACCGGAGCTCCGGCAGTAAAGAGCCCAGGGGCGGGCACATACAACAAGCCTCACCCCCTGCTCCCAGCAGCCCTCAGTCAGAGCTAGAAGCAGCCAGGTAAGTTGCAGAGCCCCCTCCCCACCCCCTGGTCCAAAACAGTCCAGTGGCACCTTCAAGACCAAGTTTTATTCAGGTACAAGCTCTCCCTCCTCTGCGAGGACAGATCTGCACATCCCCCCCCCATAGCTAGCAATCCAAAACAGTCCAGTGGAGCCTGAGCGGTGGGTGTTGCCTTCTGACACCCTTCCGGTGACATCAGGGGGTGTGGTATATGCAAATAAGTTATGCTAATGAGTTATGCTAATGAGCTCCTGCACCTCTTTTTCTATGAAAGGATCCCTGCTAATAATACTGAGTTAGCCATGACCTGGATAGGCCCAGCTAACTCATCAGATCTCAGAAGCTAAGCATGGATGGCCCTGGGAATACCAGTGTGGCTATGCAGAGGCAGGCAACGGCATCCCCCTCTGAATGTCTCTTGTCTTGAAAACCCTGCCAGAACTGACTTTATTTCTGAGAGGGCAAGAAGAAGGGAGATTTCAGAATACCTGGTCAAGATTTTATACATGGTTTGAAGAATGCGATAAATGGTTATGTCTTATAACCTAGCAGTTCGAAAGCAAGAAATTGCAAGTAGATAAATAGGTACCACTTTGGTGGGAAGGTCACAGCGTTCCGTGCCCCTTGGTGTTTAGTCATGCCGGCCACATGACCATGGAAACGTCTTCGGACAGCGCTGGCTCTGCGGCTTGGAAACGGAGACGAGCACCGCAACCCTAGAGTCGGACTCGACTGGCTTTCGAGCAAAGGGAACCTTTACCTTTACTATCATACAGACCTGCCTGCTTTCCGTTCACCTTTGTGTCAGAGCGCCTATTTATTTTCCTTTAATAGCTGGTATGTTTTTAGATTTGCTTTGTGCTGCATGCTGCATGCCCTGTTGTTACTTCCTCTGGCCTCGTTTCAATATCGACGCTGCTGCCTGTCCTCCGTTATTAAGGTCTCAATCAAAGTACTGCCAGCCTTTACCAGCGGCACTGACAACAGAACAGGGTTGCTAAATTCTTAGCAAGTAGATTTCCAGTTACCACCTTTTGGGGATGTCTGCCATTATGACTACTAGGTGGTGGCTGGAGAACTCCTGGGATTACAACGGATCAGTTTCAGTCAAGCATTTGACAAAGCTTCTCATGATATCCTTGAGGATAAGCTGGTTAAGTGTGGGCTTGATGGTGCAGCCGCTGGATCGATTCATGGTTGGTTGGAAAATCGTACCC
>NW_015174955.1:127803-131222 GCF_001447785.1 Gekko japonicus | reverse complement strand
ATATAATAGTTGTGAAACTTTCAGGAGAGATTTTGTATGTAGAATGCTAATTTGGAATTCTTTATACAACTCTGCACTCTTCCCCCCCTTCTTTTCCCTTCCCCCCTTTCTCTATATAAACTAATAAAACTCTATTACAAAAAAACAAAAACAAAGGGGACTTTTGGTGAATAAAGGGACAGGTCCAAGAAAAGAATTTTTAAGAGTATAGGAAGAAGTTACGGTCCATGGAGACAGCTCTGGCGCAGGTCCGACTTTCCCTTGAATATAGCTTGTGAGTGGTTGGATTGAGGGAATGTACAAATGTAAGAATGGGAAAATTGCCTGTGGGTGATGTAACTCTGCTCCATATTGGTTTACCATTGATGACAGACCCTTTTTCAAGCTGTGAATTGCAAAATTCATGGTACAGTGGGAGATGGTTAATAGGGCTAAACTGTGAAGGATGCCCATAGACAACACGGTATCATTGTACGATGCTAGCTCTGAATGTCTGCCAGAAATCAAGATGTCTTACTGAGAAAGTTCACTGAGTTGATAGCACAATTTGATGCAGAACTATCCTCTCAGTGATGGGATAGTTCATCAAGGCTCCAACCTCCGAAATAATAAATCAAGTCACCCCCCCCCCCCCCCAGTCTTCAACAATGGAAAGGCAAAACCCCCACAATATAACTGCTCATCTGTCATGAATTTCAACTGTCAATCATATTGTTTGAAATTTGTGAAAGTTTTGCATTAAATTGTAATCAATGACATTTGTTAGTCATCTGTGTATTCAGCTTTATATATTTTTAATCAAAAGGCTTCCTCTAACTAATTGAAAACGCAGTTCATCTAGACCTCTGAGTCTCTATAGAAGATAATTTTAACAACTGAGTAACTGCTGTTTGGGAAACCACATGTTTAAAACCCAGCAAAGCACAAGTGGAACGGCGCTTATACATTTCCAAATGGGTTCAGAACCCTGTCAGATGATGTTGCTCTTCCATTCAGAATATGGTTTAGAATTTCTTGCTCTGATCCATTAAATAAGATCCATGAGAAGGAGAAAGTTTCCCACTGACGTAGCTATGGCTAGAAACATGTTTGACAGGAGTGGGGATCCAAATCTGCATCAAGTCGATACAGCTAGTGCTATTACAGTCTGAATAAGATAATTGTCTCAGGCCCAGACCTGGATGGCCCAGGCTAACCTGATCTCATCAGGTCTCTAGAAGGGAGGTCCAAGGTTGCTACACAGAGGCAGGCAATGTCTTTTGCTTAAAAACCCTACTGAGTCACTGATGGGAAAAAGAGGTCTGGGAAAGAAAGGACTTCAACACAAGGTTCTGTGCCCCCCCCACTTCCTAACACCAAATTCTTCAGCCACTATTTAATTTTGTTTGTTTATTTAAGGCATTTACATGCTGCCTCTTAAGAGACCTGTTCAAGGCAGCTGACAACATAAAAGATAAAATAATGAAACATAAAATAAAATTAACAGCCATCAAAACCAGCCATCAAAACCCAGAAGCATAGACTTGAATGCACGGACTGTTTGGCTTGTTTGAACTCTGTGTGTACTTTGCTCAAAGATAAATTGGATTCTAGCAAATATAATAAGGTCTTAATAATATTTCAGACTATAGCCTAACAACTCTGGCCCAAATGATATTTTATGCAAAGTATAATCCCATGCCAAGAAAATTGTTGAAAGTATGTGAAGTGAAGTTTCATAGTCAAGCAACATGTAATACATGGTCTCATCCTAGCCTAGGCATGTTTACTCTGAAGCAAGCTCTGCAGAGCTCAGTGGAACTTGTTCCCAATTAGGCTTGTAGACTTTCCAACATGGTGTAACTATTTCTCAATCTTTAGATATTGACAGTGCTTCTCATTTTTGGACAAAGTGTAAGTATGCGGGCTAAATGTCATTGACACTTCACATTTCTAAGGCCTGCAGTTATGGCCTTTTCTGGCACATAAAAGATACTGGCATTATGAAACTGGAATGATACAATGACATACTGACAAGATCAGAAAATATGGGTACATCCACACAGCGAATCAGAAAATAAGGCTACTATCTTGAATCTAATCACACATATTGGGTTGGATCCTGTGAAAGTAGTATGCAGTAGTCTTTACTCAAGTGGTAGGGTTAAAATTACTCCTGGTGCCAAATGAGAGCAATTGTATCTCCACTATCTTTTTCAAAGGCATAAAACATAGTACAGTGTATTTTTTCTGATATATTTTTGAAACCAAATTAAATGAAATCATACAAGCTGTCCGTTGTGCATTCCACTGTTCCATATACCCATTGGTGTTTTGTTAAAAAGTATAGAAAAGTGCAAAGTGTTGCTGCAGGCATTGTATTACTGCACTAATGATATTTTCAGGTACATTTTATCACAGGCCAGCTAACAAGTTGACCGGAAGCATTGCTCTCAGTAAGGAGTAGAAACACCTGTGAGCAAGCTATATATGAACTGCTAAGAGTATTCCCTCACCTCTTCACATGTATACTTCAAAGCAGGCCAACTAACCAGAGGCTCAAGCCTTTGGTGAAAGCCAAAGAACTCTTGGCTTTTGTCTCTTATTCTGTGGCTCTGGTAGGCTCAGACATTTCAGACACATGCACAAAATAATGTTGATGGTACAGATTTAGGCCAATACCAAACACTAACACTATTTTTGAAAACATAGTGATTGTAAAAACTGGGTGGCTGACTGACTAAACCCAAGTTGGTAGAGCTGATGTTATTAGGTTCTGTGATAGTCTTGCCTAAGTGTTTATGGGGCAAAGCTGACACATTTGTTTGTTGCAGACTCTGTTTCTTTGATTGTATCTTTGTTAGGTGGCCCATTGTTATTAGCAAGAAGCTGGATAGAATAGAACTTCATCCACATATGCCATGTGCCTTGAAAGAGTGATTATGTATGCCAAGTCAAATTGTATAGTTAACTTTGAATAATATGGTTTGGTTTCCTGTGACCAATGAAGATGTTATAAAGTCATGTATCATTACATAATTCAGTCCATTGGCTATGTGATACCTCCTAGGCTATATAGATATATGTGACCTGCACAGATTTATAAGAACACAACATGAGGAACTGCAAAATTGAGAGGTGAGGGAGAGCCCACCCTCCACCATGACCCCCTCTTCCATTTTCTTTTTCTATTCCTGTTCTTCACTCCCTGCCTATTAATAGCTTTTTCTTTCCCCCAATCCCGTGTCTCACTCCACCAGCCCCACTCACTACTTCTTCTATGGATTACTTGCAAATGCAGTCAGGCAGAAGTTGCCCAAGCTGTACTGCCTTGGTTCATTTCTTTTTCTATTCCTGTTCTTCACTCCCTGCCTATTAATAGCTTTTTCTTTCCCCCAATCCCGTGTCTCACTCCACCAGCCCCACTCACTACTTCTTCT
>NW_015174955.1:124918-125138 GCF_001447785.1 Gekko japonicus | reverse complement strand
TTGTTCATTAATGATTTGGAGTTGGGAGTAAGCAGTGAAGTGGCTAAATTTGCGGATGATACGAAGTTGTTCAGGGTGGTGAAAACCAGTGAGGATTGTGAGGCACTCCAAAGGGATCTGTCAAAGATGGGCGAGTGGGTGTCAACATGGCAAATGGGGTTCAATGTGGCCAAGTGCAAGGTGATGCACATTGGAGCCAAAAATCCTAAATATAAATACA
>NW_015174955.1:109285-124562 GCF_001447785.1 Gekko japonicus | reverse complement strand
GATGACTGAGGGGTGACATGATTGAAGTTTATAAGATTATGCATGGGATAGAGCAGGTAGAGAAAGAGGTACTTTTCTTCCTTTCTCACAATACAAGAACTCGTGGGCACTCAATGAAATTGCTGAGCGGTCGGGTTAGAACGGATAAAAGGAAGTACTTCTTCACCCAAAGAGTGATTAACACATGGAGTTCACTGCCAAAAGAGGTGGTGGCGGCTACAAACATGGACGGCTTCAAAAGGGGTTAGATAAGCATATGGAGCAGAGGTCCATCAGTGGTTATTAGCCAGAAGGTATAGATAGGGACTCTGGGGCAAGTGATGCTCTGTCTTCTTGGTGCTTGGGGGGGTCAACAGTGGGAGGGCTTCTAATGTCCTGGCCCCACTGGTGGACCTCCTGATGGCACTGGTATTTCTGGCCACTGTGTGATACAGAGTGTTGGACTGGATGAGTCTTTGGCCTGATCCAACATTGGCATCTCTTATGTTCTTATGTTCTAGCTACCTCTTTAAGTGTACTGCACCATACAGCTAAGCTCTACATTATAACCATATTGGCTTCAATTCTTTGGAGAGGGACTGATACCAGAAGGATTTACAGCATGCATTCTTGGATCTACAATATACATAAAATGAAGAAACGGACTAACAAATCCTGAAATACATTAAGTATTAATTTATTTAAATACTTATCTATAGGGTAAGATCTGTGTTGGTTCTGCTTCCCCATTTAATTTATTTAATGTATGCTGATTTGTGGTTAAATGAGGACACATAGCAGAGGTTTTTGCAAAGTGAATGAGTGTGGGCCACTGAGGTTTTTACATTTGCACAAGCAACCTCTATTTTAAGCCTTAAGTGTGAATTTTCCAGGAGGCTTCAGTTCCTAAAATTAATGCTGCTTTCTGAGTATCCTTTCTAACCATTGCTGGAAACCTGCTCTGGTGGGCAGATGTATATGTGTGTGGGCAGATCTCTCCTGAGTATATATTTAAGATACTTAAATAAACAACTATTTATTTTTGTTACTTGTTTTTATAACCATGTGTGGTTATACAAACAAGATAGAAGTATACAAACAAGATAGAAGTAAGAAAGAGAAGGAGAGAACAGGCTGGATGGTTAGTAGGGAGGATGGATTTATTTGAGATCTTGTCTAACTTAAGAGACTACTTTACATTGCATGAAGGATCAAATGATGCATCTAGACAGCCACACTGCCCATTCCTGGTGTTACCATGGTTTTATACCAGCTGTCTCCTGTTTTGAGAGAAATACATCAGTAATGCCTTACTTTGCATTACCTCTCTAGATTAGTATCCTGAGAACAAACATCATGCTCATGTATATTAGTCCTTTTCACTAATATTATTTTGAAGAACTGATCAGACTCTTAGATTCAATCAAAATAATTGCATTTATCTTTATAAAGAACACCTGTCCCTTTTTTTTTTAAAGGCAGCGGTGATCATATTTAGCTCATAAACTGCACACATGAACAAGACTTCCTTCTGAATTATTACTAGGTGGCATTAGCTTTCAGGTTTCAGTTTTTGATTCTAGATGTTTTAAATTCTAGATGTTTTTGATTCTAGATGTTTTGTTTGTATACACTCACTGCCCAAATTAGTAGAATCATCAAGATGGTGGCAACACTCTATTTAAGGCAACAACCAAGAATGTGCAAGTATGTGTCCTTGTATGGGAAAAGGAAAGAGACCACAAAGATCTAAACATATTCAATCTGAGACAGCAATCTATATGAGTAACTGCATAATAACCCCTTTCCACATTATGCTCATGTACACCCCAGTTCATACTGTGGATTCTGCATGTAGCAAGGAAAATGTGTAAGTCCAAGGGTCATTCCTGTGTAGTATAAAGCTTTTTTAAAAAATAAATAAATAAATAAATAAAACAAGCAAGCAAACTGGGACAGTGCAGATCACTGATCTCTCTAGTCCAGTACCATGAAGACTAACTGGCAGAGATTCATCAAGGTTTCATGCAGCCATCTTGTGTAGTCTTATGGATAAAAACCTTGACAAGGATGCCTAGCTTAGAACCTAGCTTCCTGTATACTGAATTATGGCTTGGCTCCAATGGAACGTTTCTACAGAAAAGGATTTCTGTCTGCAGAGTGTCACTTTCTTGCCTCCTCACTCCTGTTGCACCCAAAATGCCCCCTGAAATGGTATTCCTGGGGGAAACGGGTCACCAAGAATATAATTTCTGGGGACATTTGAGGCTGTAGCTGGAGGGCAAGAAAGTCATGCTCCATGGATAGAAATAATTTTTCTGAATAAACACTCCATTGCTCAGAGCCGATATTTGCCCCCTCTTTGCACAGATAATTTTTCATTCTGATCTTCAACCTTGTTACAACTTGTGTTTAACTTGTTTTGGCAGGCTTAAGAATATACTATTAGAGGATCAAGCAGATAGTGCTTTTCTTCTGGTAAATGAGGTTGTGATCAGACACAGTAAACAATCCACTTTCAATGCACTTTCCAACTGGATTTTACTTTTGTGAACTGGCAAAATCCAGTTGGAAAGTGCATTGAAAGTGGATTATTGAGTGTGTGTGATCGCAGCTTGAGTGTACCATCTTTGGTAGGTACTTTCCCACCGATCATCACTGATAAGAGCTTAAAGATATCTAAAAAATATTAAATGCAATGTTATTCTGTGTTATTCTGTGATAAGCATATGGGGCAATCCTAATGTCAAAGCAATTCTGAAAGTATTTTGTGTTCTGGTGAAATTCATATTAAGGTTAAATTCATGTTGATGCTATATTCATGTAAACCAATGGAAGGTATGGCAGTATCCTGCCCATTCTGAGGAAATCATAGAATCATAGAGTTGGAAGGGATCTCCAGGGTCATCTAGTTCAACCCCCTGTACAATGCAGGGAATTCACAAAATACCTTCCCCCACACCACTAGTGACCTCTGTTCCATGCCCAGAAGATGACAAAAAACCTCCAGGATCCCCAGCCAAACTGGCCTGGAGAAAAATTGCTTCCTGACTCCAAAATGGCAATTGGCATTTCCCTGGGTGTGTAAGAAAGGGCCACAAGAACTAAGCACAGAGGCAACCCTTCCTGCCCTCCCTCTCACAATCTGCCTAAATTCACAGAATCAGCCTTACTGTCCAGTGGCCTTCTAGCCTCTGTTTAAAAATCTCCAAAGAAGGAGAGCCCACCACCTCCTGAGGAAGCCTGTTCCACTGAGGAACCACTCTAAATGTCAGGAAGGTCTTCCTAATGATTTGTCAAAAACTCTTTTCATTTAATTTCAAGCTGTTGGTTCTGGTCTGACCTTGTGGGGCAAAAGAAAGCAACTCCGCACCATCCTCTATATGACAGCCCTTCAAGTACTTGAAGATAGTTATCATATCACCTCTCATTCATTTCCTCTCCAGGCTAAACATACCCAGCTCCTTCAACCTTTCCTCATAGGACTTGGTCTCCAGCCCCCACACCATCTTTGTTGCCCTCCTCTGGACACGTTCCAGCTTGTCTAGATCCTTCTTACATTGTAGTACCCAAAACTGAACACAATACTCTAAGTGAGGTCTAACCAGAGCAGAGTAAAGCAATACCATCGCTCTGCGTGATCTGGACATAATTCTGTTGATATAGCCCAAAATTGCATTTGTCTTTTTAGCTACCACAGCACAATGCTGACTCTTGTTCAGTGTATGCTCTACTAAGACCCCCTAGATCCTTTTTGCACATACTACTGCCAAGACAAGTCTCCCCCATCCTATAATGATGCATTTGATTTTTCCTACCTAAATACAGACTTTTACATTTATCCCCACTGAAATTTGTTTTGTTTTAGCCCAGTTTTCCAGCCTGTCAAGAACATCCTGTATCCTGACTCTGTCTTCTACCATATTTGCCACCCTTCCCAATTTAGTATCATCTACAAATGTAATAAGCATCCCCTCTATTCCTTCATCCAAATAATTGATAAAGATGTTGAACAAAACAAGACCCAGGACAGATCCTTTACGCACTCAACTTGTCACTCCTCTCCAAGAGGATGAGGAACCATTCACAAGCATTCTTTGGGTGTGATCTGTCAACCAGTTACAGATCCACCTAACAGTAATAGGATCCAAACTACATTTTACAAACTTGTATTATGTGGAACCTTATCAAAAGCCTTACTGAAAAAAAGTTAAACTATGTCTACGGCATTCCCCTGATCCAACAAGATAGTAACTTTCTCAAAAAAAGAGATAAGGTTAGTCTGACTGACTGATGATTTGTTCTAAAACTTTTCCAGGTATAGACATCAAGCTGAGAGGTCAGTAGTTACCTGGATCCTCCTTTCCCCCCTTTTTGAAGATGGAGACAACATTTGCCCACCTTTAATCTTCTGGCACCTCACCTATTCTCCAAGAATTCTCAAAAATAATGGACAGAGGCTCAGAAATGTGAGTTCTCTTAGTACCTTTGGATGCAGTTCACCTGGCCCCGAGGACTTAGTTTCATTTAAAGAATCTAGGTGTTTGTGTACTACCCTTATGCTGATCCTAGGCTACAACTCCTTTCCTTTGTCACGTGTTCTGTTTTTGCCATGTTGAGCACCATTTACCCCACAAGAGAAGACTGAGGAAAAGTAGAAATTGAGCAGTTCTATCCTGTTACAATTTCATTTTCCTGTCCCTGCAATGGGCCTACCATGTCCTTGCTCTTTTTTCTTGTTCCTGCAATGGGCTGTGCTGGGTAGTATCATTTGTTCCCACAGGGATGAGAAAGAATGGATAATAATCCATGGTCTTGATGAGTCTTCTTACCCTTTCTGTCACATCCTGGATGTGCAGACCTGGTAGACAGCATACCTCTCGAGATGACAAGTCCAGTCGGCACACTTTAGCTTCTACCCCTCTCAGTAGGGAATCCCCAATTACCAACACATGCCTTCTCTTATATTGGGTCGCAGAAGATCGAGTCCTCTCATCCACAGGGGTCTTTCCTTCAAGCTTCATGGAGGTTGGGGGAGGAGCCCTTGTTCCAGTGGTCCAGAATCAATATCTGTGGGGAGATCTAGGAACCAATTGCTTAGTAACAGAGGCTCAGAATGTCTCCTGATTTTCCTGTTCTTGTGGGTTACATTCTTCCATGAGCCCTCCTCCTGTGTTGGGTGCTCCTCCATTTGCTGAGATACCTTACCCTCCTCCTCCTGTTGCCCTCGCAGAAGGGCTTCATGTGTTATGTCCATGAAATCTTCACCTTCCGTTATAAACTGGAGTGTGGACAAGCATGCCTCAAGTCCCTCTATCTTCTCCTCCAGTAGGGCTACCAACTTACACTTGCTGCAAGTGTAATTGCTGTTACCCTCAGGTAAGAATACGAACATGCCACAAACTTTGCACGTCACTGCCTCAGCTTCCTCACCAGCTATCATGCTGCAATCAGTTTCAAAATTAGCTTAGTTTAACTTGCACTTCCTTGATAATTCCCCTCCCAAACTGCCTCTCAAGATTACTTGTGAAAGGATTGCAGAAGGAAAACAAAAGGAATATGGGATGTAAAAGCTACTCAGCTTCCTACAGGGCTCCCAGGCCAGACCCCCAGACTAAGAGCCACAGGGCAAGAGCCCTTGAACTCTTGCCCTTCTGCTGGCGCCAAAGGCTTGCACCTCTGGTGAGGAGAAGCCTTACACAATTGAAGGCTCACCCAGGGGAGGGTGGTGCCAGCAGTCAGCCACAGGTAAAATTGCTAAAAGCTACAATCAGTTACACCCACTAGCTCAAACAGGCGCCACTGTCGAACAGGCTACACACAAGCTCAAACCACACTAGCTCAAACAGGCACCACTGTCCAACAGGCTATACACACCCACACACCCTCAAACACTGTCCTCCCACACAGTAACCTCAACTAATTCTCCTCAGCAGTTAAGGAAAGGCAAATAATACAAACATTCACCACTCCAGCAGTAGCTCCCTCTCCTGCTCCTTCTCAGAGTCCAGCTGAACTTTTTAAAAAGTTCAGACTGCTCTAGATACGTTTACAGAAGCATTCCTTTTATTGTAATCAATCTAGCAGTCCCCAAATCATGTGAAGATACTAACCTCTTTTGAGCCTGCATCTTAGAATGTGGGTATTTAAAAATAACCAAATTCCATTAAGCAAATGGAAAGTATCCATTGTGTTATTTACAGCACTAATACATATGGCTCACAACAATTATTTTAACATAATCCCCTGACTTTAATAACTTACCATCAGTAAATTATTTCTCCATCACAGGATAGTATTATAACTGTCTGTCAGATTATTTCACTAAAGGTGATTTTAGTTCTGAACCATTAACATCAATAAATCTCTCACATTCAATTAATGAGAAAACTCTCTTGAAATTAAAAAAACAACCCTTGGTCTTTGACCTTTTCTATTTCTGATCTGTACTGATATGTCAAGGACTTTCTGCTACCTAGAAATATCCTGGGGGAGGACTTGAAGAATTTTCTTCATTTGGTCATAATAAATGTAAAAATTAGAACTTTGTACTCTTCGAAACAACCATAATGCAAAAATTGCTTCAGTTTGGATGATAGTCCAGCAGTCTTATCACATTTTCTATTGTGATGTGACACTAGCCTTGTATTGAATTAATCTGCTACCATCAGGGAATCTTTAACACCTAGAAGAAAAAAAGAATCCTGAACGGTTTACTTTTCAGTCCTGTGTAGAAGAATTAATAGGATGAAAATATTTGTTTTCTTGAGATGCTATTCCTCTGGCTCTCCACTCTCTCCTCCTTCCAAATCTACACATGAATGTCTCAAGTGTTTTGCCAAATCCAAGTTATAGATTCAATAGGAAGAGCATGGACTTCTCACATGGCTACACAAAAAGGAAGGAAAAGGGATACTGTCACAAGCAAGCCAATTCATTTCAATTGAGAGTGATGCCAGCAGGATATCCCAGACTTTGGCTGCGGTAAAAGGTAAAGGTAAAGGTTCCCTTGCTCGAAAGCCAGTCGAATCCGACTCTAGGGTTGCGGTGCTCATCTCCGTTTCAAAGCCGAAGAGCCAGCGCTGTCCGAAGACGTTTCCGTGGTCATGTGGCCGGCATGACTAAACACCAAGGCGCACGGAACGCTGTTACCTTCCCACCGAAGTGGTCCCTATTTATCTACTTGCAATTTCTTGCTTTCGAACTGCTAGGTTGGCAGGAGCTGGAACTAGAGACAGGAGCTCACCCCGTCTTGCGGCACCCGGGTCTTGAACTGCTGAACTGCTGAACTACTGACCTTCCACAGCCTGCAGTTCAGCGTCTTAACCACTTGAGCCACCGCACCGGTCACACACACTAAATAATCCAATTTCAATACACTTTCGAACTGGGTTTTTACTGTGTGAACTGGCAAAATCCAGTTGGAAAGCACATTGAAAGTGGATTATTTAGTGTGTGTGACCGCACCCTGAGTATACTACTTGCATTCAGGTCCCTTATCTGCTGTTTTGTGTATACAATCCTCTAGCTATGTGACAATTTTTGGCAATAAGACCTAAATTTCAGGCAAGTTAAGGTGCAACTCTGTTTATGACCCCCCAAAAAAAAATGGTCTCTCTCATTAGCTGGATTGATCTTTTCTGGTGAAAAAGCAAGGTGAGATATGAATAATAACATAAATAAAGACAACACAGAGAATACATTTGTCAAGATAGTGGGGGAAATGATATTCACTCAGCTCTAGAGTAAGCCTGGGAGAAATGCTAGTTGGAACTGGGATTAAAGCATTCGATACATATACCAGTGTTTGTGCAAGATTTTGATCAGGGAACTTTCAAATACTGGATAGAATCAAGGCTGATATGACTGATGGATTTCATTGAAGAAAGGGGAATTCTTACATGTAAGGTAATTCTACAAAAGGTTGGTTGGCTCTGTCTTTCAAAGTACCAATATTTCCATATTAGAAGCTTTATAAATACCAAGCAGAAATGGATATAATCTATGCTTTAAGAGGTTTTGAAATTATTCTTAACAAAATGGAAAAACAAAAGAAACTGCATTTTATTACGTATAGGTTGGTAACAAAAGCAGATGAGAGCCCCCCGTTCTCTAATGCCAGATGGGGGGAAAGATTTGTTGATTAATATCCCAAGGCAGGAACAGCTTAATTTAAACAAGGGCTGCAGTCACACAGTAAAATCCAGTTGGGAAGTGCACTGAAAGTGGATTGAAAGTGGATTATGTAGTGTGACCACAGCCAAGGACATTATTAGGGGTTTTCTGAATATAACTAACGTAACACAGTACCTAACACTGGACAGAGTAGCTAAAATGGAAAATGTCCCCTCCACAGGGTGCTGGATGTGCAATAGTAAAGGAGGCTTATTTTGTCAGATATGGTGGCAATGCCCTGTAGCACAGCAATGCTGATGGAATGTAGTTAAAACAGGGGAAATAATAAAGGAAAAGACTGGTGCTAGCCCTTGGAGCAGGCACTGGCGTTTTCCCGCCTTCCAACTCCTCGGACGGAATCATGAGGGTGGAGGGAGCCTATCAAGGCCCAGTGTGGGAGTGCTGACCATTCGGGGTTTGGCTGGCCTGCCAGGAAGATGGCTGGCCCGCCATCTTCCAACCATTCAACCCAGCATGAGCTTGGAGGTGGTAGGGTGCTGTGCGACTGGACTTTGAAGAGGTCCCTCGTGGCTTGTTTCAGCAGACCAGCAAGTATGACAGCTAAGAAGGCACCACAGGATTTGTTTCCCTTCCCCTCCCCACAACAGACACCCTGTGAGGTAGGTGGGGTTGAGAGAGCTCTCTCAAGAACTGCCCTTGAGCGAACAGCTCTGAAAGAACTTATGACTGACCCAAGGTCAAACCAGTAGCTGCATGTGGAGGAGTGGGGAATCAAACCCAGTTCTCCCAGATTAAAGTCCGCACTTCTAACCACTACACCAAACTGGCCCTATCTTTTGGTCTTTTCCTCCAAAGATCTTTACTCCCCTATATGTACTATCTTAGGAGCTACGGTGGCTCAAGTGGTTAAGATGCTGAACTGCAGGCTGTGGAAGGTCGGTAGTTCAGAGTCGGATTTGACTGGCTTTCAAGCAAGGGAACCTTTACCTTTACCTTTTTGTGTACTATCTTACCATTCTATGTTACTGTAGAGCTTTTTTGTTTGCAAGATTGAGTGTTATTCCTACAATGGTTTTACAGGGGAGATTTTTGAATAGGCCCTATTCTGACAGAATCTGCCCTTGTGGCCTTCATAGGACAGATACATCCTTTCATGCCTTACTTGAATGCAGGTTCTTTGAGAATATAAGGGATCACTATATTAAGCCTTTAATCAACCAACCTTCCCCTTAGACTCTGGAAACCCTGGCTCTTTTGCTCAGTGAAAAGGATCCTAAGTTTACTCTAGCAACTGCAAAATTTGTCTTGGTCCTTTTAGCCCTTGCATTAAAAAAAGCAAGTCTCTTCTGCTGCTCAAGATCTGTGAATCAATGAGCTTCTAAGGGGATAAAAAGAAAGGAAATAATTAATAATAATAGCAATAACATGCAAAAAAAAAATTCCACAGTCATAGAGATAGATGAAAATAAGGAAAAACAGCCACTCAAAGAAAGAACATGAAAAGCAAGAAATAAATGAAGCCAACCAAGAAGTAGGTCATGGAAATGAAGTTGGTCTTGAAAGGCCACTAATTAATAACAAGATATTGACAATACATCATCAACTCACCTCTGCACTGGAAGAACTGAAGGCAAAAATCTTAGAACATACTAAGGACAAAGAAGACAGACAGAGATTACCTGTGCTCAGAGGAACATCAAAGAAAGAACTCACAAGACTAATTGAAAATATCATCACAGTAATTAAAGCAATTCTTACTGCAAACATAACTGAAATCAGCCAGGTGAGGTACAGTGCAGCAGTTGTAGCAACAAGAGAACTGGGAATGGACATTAAGAAAAAGGCAGTTAAGGATTTTAAGGCAAAGCCAAACTGGCAAATGAGATTGGAAGGGAAAAAATCAACCAATGCTGTTCAGACATAATACTGAGAGTGCAACCGGGGGGGGGGGGGAGCGAATCGTCATGGGGAGCTGACTGACCCAAAGGCCAGTGTAAGTACAGTTTATGCTGGCATAAAGACCAGTTATGTCAGCGCAGGGCACTAGTGGTTCTGTGCCCCTCAGTACCACTGGTGCAGCTGCACTACCACAGTGCTCGAGCAGAGCTCTGGTGGAAACCCCTGTGCTGGTGAGAAATGGGTTGTGCTGGGGGCATGGGAACATTTAGGCAACTCCTAAGCACTTCCAGCATGGGAATAAAGGCACACCCAATAAGGACCCTCCCCCCAACCAAGTGACCCCCTCCTCAACACCCAATCATGCCCCCCACCCTACAAATGCTTCCTGCAGGTAGTCCCACAACTCACGATGTAGGGTGCATGGCACAGCATGCTGTCTGACAGTTCCCTGTCATGTGGACTTAGAGTGAACGCACACGCACCTTGGTGGTGGGTAAAGCACAAAGGGACACTTAGCACCACCAGGGAAACACTTTGCGGAAACATACCACAGGGAGAGCAAAGTCCGCATTTCATGGCTAGCCTCTCCCAGCTTTCATCCCCAACAGGCACCTATCTTCCCCTCCCCAGGATCCAAAGGGACAGCTCCACATGAACAGGCAAGCAAGGCATCCCTTCCCCAACCCTTTCACCTCCTTGAATAAGAACAACAGCATAGAGCCGCACTGGCCAAGGCATCTCCCACTCTCAATCTTGGAAGCTGCAGCAGTTCCCCAACTTCCCATAGTCCCTACACAAAGCAGATGGGTGCATGGGGGCCTAGCCAAGGCATTTACTGGGGCAGGAGGCCAAAGGTGATGCCCCAGCACAAGATGGCAGGCCACCACCCACAGTGGGTGGGAAGGCCCCCGACCTGAGTGCCGAGCAATAACACATGATGGCTGAAGGTTTTCCCAGAAGGAACAGATGGCCCTGATGCAGCTGAAGAGGTGCCCTCCCCAACTGCTGCTGGAGCAGACATGAGGGAGAAAGAGGAGAGGAAGGTCTGGATACAGGGGTCAGGGGGGAGCCTGAGGGGGCACTAGCCACTCTAGTTGCTCTAAACTCACTCTAGTCCTCTGAGTTCCTGCTTCATCCCTCTGAGTTCCATGGTCTACCATGGACACAATTTAGGGTGGGAACGAAGAAGACGTCAGGGAGCAATTTCATTGATGGCTTTAGAGAGACGGGAGTTCCAGCCCCCTATCAGCTCATCCGCAAATCGTCAGGGGGCATTGGATCCTGCAGAGCATTCTGAAACCCAATTGGGTCCATCATTCTCTGTGGGAAAGTATAAATCCCTTCGTCGCCTAGACAAGAGGGAGTTGGGATACTCAGCCGAGCCTTCAGGGCATAATGATCTGACCATGGCACTACATCTGTAGCCACGAGATCAATATCAATCCCCATGCCAAAAATCAAATCCAGTGTATGGCCTGCTTGGTGATTGGGATCTGATACAGCCTGAGAGAGTCCCAGTGCTGCCATGGAAGACACCAGTCCACTGCCTATGAGGAGGCGGAAGTATTTGCATGGATGTTAAAGTCTTCAAGAACTATCATTCTCGGGAACTCCAAGGCCCAGCCTGCTACAGCCGCCAGCAGGTGCGGCAGGTTCTCTGGTGGTGCCCTAGGTGAACGGTACACCGGACAGACTGCCAAACTCTCCTCAGTGACCCAGATGAGACCAACCCATTCAATGCTGGAGATCTTTGGGACAAGAAGTGCCCTGAAGGAGAAAACCTCTTGGATAAGCATGACCACCCCATGACCCCGACCCTTTGTCTGGGAATGGTGAAGGACCAAGAAACCTGGAGGAGAAAGTTGCTTCAGAATGACTGTTTTTCCCTCCTTTTGCCCTCAATCATGCAAACCAGGTATACTTCATGCTCTGCAAAATAGTACTGCAGAGTTGTGGTTTTGTTGTTGATAGATCTGGCATTAGACAACACCAGTGTAGGAAAAGGGTTTAAAGTCCTAGCCTCCTCACACCAACCTGCCTCAGGATGGAATGAAGGTTGGAAGGAGACTGAGCATGACCATATGTCTGTCTCCTTCCCTTATAAAACCTACTTCCACCACCATACCCCCCTCAGCCCCCAATCACCAGAATCCCTGACCCAACACAGATGTTTCCAAATTCTATTTCCACCTTGCTGCTCACCCCTCCTGCATTTCCCTATCTCCAAATTCAATGTGATCCAATCATTATAATTTACTGGGTAATATAAATTCACTTTAGCACAAACTCCCTCCCACATGACCTCCCTTCTTACTCCTCTAGTCCCCTATTTGGAGTAATAACAAACAACCAGTTACAAAAAAATAAATTAATTAGGAGTGGGAATAAATTCCGAACAATCCACCTCTTCCACAGGCCTTTGCTTTGTAAGACATCTCCCCAACTTTGGCTCTCGGGGTTTTTCCAGACACATACTGAGGGGTCCCCAGAATATTGTGTAGGAATCTTAATAGAGGTTGGTCGATATTGTCTGTTACTGCACTGATCCAGACCCCAGCAGCATATAGCATCTGCCCAGCAACTTTAACATTGAATACTTTGACTGACGCAGGAACATATTGGCCAGCCATGGATTAATAAAAGGTAGAGGTGGTCTTCCCAGTACTCATAGTGGTTCTAACAGCAGAGTTCAAGTGCACCTTCCAGGAAAGATTTGCTTGAAAGATGATTCCTAAATATTTAAAATGCTCTACGCTTCATAGGTTGACCTTCTACTGGCCACTTATATTACTTTATCTTCCATTTTTTTTACTAAAAAGAAGAACCTTAGACTTAGCAACATTAATAACTAAGCCCTCTCTGGAACAATATTCTGAGAAGGAATCTATGAGCGTGCGTAGGCCAACCACAGATCTTGACAAAAGGGCAGTATCATCTGCGTATAAGAGACATTAAAAGTATGAAAGCCAAGATTCAGAAGACCAGTGATAACAGCAAATGCTGACTTTGCAAGACAAAGGAGGAAACAGTCAACCACATGGTCAGTACTTGGAGTAAAATTGCTCAAACTGACTATAAAGAATGTAACAACAGAGTTACAGCTATTTTGCACTGGAATCTTTACAAGAAGTATGGCTTACCATCAACAAGAAATTCATGGGAACACAAACCAGACAAGATCATGGAGAATGATGAAACAAAGATTATTTTAGGCTTCCAACTGCACACAAATAAATACCTGGAGTGTAACACCCCGATATTACAATTGTGGGGGGGGGGGGAGAGAAATTGGGTTTGGACCATTGACATAGCAATTCCAGGAGACAGCAGAATAGAAAAGAAAGAATAGGAGAATATAAAACACCAACACCTGTGAATAGAGTTACAGCGCCTCTGGGAGACGAAGGTGACTATCATGCCAGTTGTCATTGGAGCCCTTAGAGCAGTGCCTAGAAGTCTTAAGAAACACCTGGACATTCTAGGCATTGGGCAAATAACACCAGCTCCCCTCCAGATGACAGTGTTGCTTGGAATAGCAAGAGCCCAGCATACATATCTCTGAAATTCCCAAGAACTTTGCTAGATCTTCGGGATGCCATCCCCGGTGGGGGTGGAGGATCCTCTGGTTTGAGAGCCCCTCCCCAGTTTTTTAAGCATTGGGTGGCGGGGGGGAATGGTGGTGGTCAGGTGATGCTCTAGCCTTTCCTCCTTCCTTATCTCTATGGTAGCCATAGAGAAGAAGGCTAGAGCGCCATAGCTCCTGGAGGACTGGACTCCCTCTCTGCCTGCCTCTCACATGTTTGGGAAGAGTTCTCCATAGCCTGTGCTAGCCTCGCTGTGCACTGATTCCCCCCCCAGCTTTTCTGTGATTCTCCTTGGTGGGCTCCAAGGAGTGGGTGGCCCTGACCACAACTGCCTGCTATAAAAGATGCTCCCCCCCTCCTGGCAACCCTTATTCAGACCAGGATGAGCTGGGGGGGTTGCTGCTGCTGTTCTTGCTGACCAGAGCTGCTGCCACCCAGACTTGAGTAGCCCGCTCCTTTTTTCTGCCACTGGGTTCTGCAGGGGAATGAAAAGATGGTTGCACAGTACACATGCTTCTCCTTGGGTGAACAAGTTCTACTTGAGTCCAGTAATACCTTAGAGACCGAGAAGCATTTCAAGGTATAAGCTGTCAAGAGTCAAAGCTATGCATGGTACCTTTGCTCAAGCATTCTTTATAATAGGTTTGGCCAAACTTGCTTAATGTAAGAACCATATAGAATAAACATCAGATGTTTGAGAGCAGCAAGACATGAACAAATAATACACACACATTTTTATTGAAATATATGCAAATTTGCATTTTATTAACATTAAATGAGATTGCCAAAAATAAAAACAAAAGGGATAAAAACAGATATTGCTAATGGTATCTAAATATCTGGTTAAAACACGGGTGAAAATATGTAAACCAATTAAATTAGAGATATTTACTGGCTATTTACTGCTAGTAGAAATCTTGTGAGTTTCCATCTTGGCCGTGAGTCACTTCACGAACTCCATTACAGAATACAGTGATTCACAGCCCTATGTTGTGCTGGAAATTGAGATGAGTCGCACACTGGTTTTCTTCACTCAGGATATTTTATTTCTGGAATTCGCCTCCAGCACTCATTTGTAGAGTGGTATTTATGGATCATCTTCAGACCCAGGTCCTCCTGGAATTCCAGGAGTTCCATTTCCACAGCAGATGATTCTGTAACCAGGGGTTTGGGAATTGGTCAACCATCCTTGATCACATCAACCATGAATGCAGTTACAAGAAAGGTGAAGCAGGGTTTCAGATCCTACAAGTCCTTAAACCTATCTAGGAAATTATCAAGTAGTCCTTGTCATTTATCTTTGTATTCTTCCAGTTTGTGGTCTTTTATTTCAATATTATGGAATGTATTTACTCTCCTTTTGAGAATGGGAAAGTAAATGAAATTTCTTGACAATATGTCTTTTTGAAAAACTCTTAATTTATTCTGAAAGCTGAAAATTGTAAAATCAGAAACAATTTTATCCTTTCCCCGGAGTGCCAGGTTGAGAATCTGTAGATGATTTATTATATCAGTAAGGAACATTAGATCTTGCATCTATTCATCATTTTCTTCAAGAAAATAATAGGATCCAACAAATCCACAAACCTACCTAAGACATTGCTGGTTGACAGCCACCTCACATCGCAGTAGAAACAGACACCGGCTGCGATCATATGCACAATTAGACCCACCATAGG
>NW_015174955.1:99906-109195 GCF_001447785.1 Gekko japonicus | reverse complement strand
ACCGCAGAAGCGGAGTAAAAAGACACCGGGGAAAATCCGGTAGTAAATGGGTTGCGATGGGCCACAGATGGACTTTCCCCTGTCTGATCGCTCCAGCTTTCATGGCGTTGGGATGGTCTGATCAGGCCATCCCAACTCTGTGCCGGATCCCCCCGCCCAGTATGTGCATCATTGCAAACTCCATAGGGAGCCCTCAGTGAGGAGATGCGATTCCTCAATTCCTCGTTGAAGCACATTGGAAACAAACGGCAACACACACACCCCGACTCACCCGCGGTTGCATCTGATCACACATTTATGGGCTGTGCCCGCAGCTTCCAAGGACTGTGTGGTCGCGCCACTGCGGGTCAAATTCCTCTGGAGGAAATAGCCTGGCTTCCCCCCCCCCCGCTTTATCTCATGCGTATGACCACAACCACCATTGCGTTTATCTTCAAGTTCCAGTTCTTCAATAAAATTTTTGAACCGTTGGTGGGTCTTCCCATTTAAGTGTATGAAACTGACAGTTTCAAGAACAGATTTCATAACATCTTCATACTTGAAATATCTGGATGCCAGGAGTTCCCAATGAATAATGTAATGAACAGGGAGAGACTCTGGAAAGCCAGGATCACTTACCATAAATCCTTCGTGCCCCCCCCCCCCCATTGCAGGTGCTCCATCTGTTGCAACACTGATGAGTTTATTCAGCGGAATTCCAGCACTTGTTAAGGCTCTGTCAAGCACGTTTTTAAAGTTAACACCATGAGTTGTTTCTTTTTAGTGCCACTAAGTCCAACATATCTTCTTTCATCGTTACATCAGAGGGAACACAATGAGCAAATACCGCCAGCTGTGGGTTGTCTTGCATGTCTGTAGATTTGTCAAGAGCTAAACTGAATGCAAGGGAATCCTTTAAATCATTTTGCATTTTGCCTGTAACATCAGCACTGATCTGGGAGATACGCCTCTTTGTAGTGTGATGTGAAGCTGCTGTTTATGTGATTAGTCACTAAAGTTTGATGTTATTTGGATCTAGCACTGCAACAACTTCAGTTATATTTTTCTTAATAAAGCCACCATCAGAATATGGGCATTTAGCACAAGCAATATTCCATGATATAACAAAACTAGCTTCAGTCGTATTGGCTTCCTTACTGAACATTGTCAACAGTGTCTGCTGCTTATTTAGTGATGATTTTAACACAGCTAACTTGTTTTTCTGTGATTCTGATGCAGATGCATAATCAGACTAAAAGGTTTTGTGATTTGTTTCATAGTGGCATTTCAAGTTACTGGCTTTTTAATGACTGAGTGACACATTGCAGTTAAGACACAAAGGTTTACCTCCTTTAATGGTGAATGCAAAATCTTCCTCCCATTCTGGCTTAAAATTTCTGCCTTCATCTTCATATTTTTGTTTTTTACAATTTGATGACACCATCTTCCTTCACAAAATTTTCACAGACACTTAACTGAGCTTTCACAGTCTACTCTGATTCTTTTGAAGTCTAAAATGTGAATCTGAAAGAAGGGAGATACAAGAACTACATCAGACTACAGGAGAAAGATCACATTTTAGAATTCTATTACACTATTTGTCATGAGGAATAAGAACTAACTCTTAATACTTTCTTTGCACAGAAAGATAAAATACATATGTATGCACTTTACAACATAACCGTGCTAGGAGGAGACTTTAAAAAAACACACACCAAAAGCTGGGAATATCAGTCCCCATAAAACCAGCATAGGGAAAGGTAGGGAATTATTTTTTCACAGAAGTGGAAGAAGGAAACATACATGTACCATACAAATCACTGACCACCATTTGCATCATTATGCATCTTTCTTTGTCTTGACACCAAGGTTAGTAAATACAGCTCCTACAAGAGCTATAAAACTAAGTGGGAACTCTGCACCACTCTAGAACCATAGAATCATAGAGCTGGAGGAGACCTCCAGGGTCCTTTAGTCCAACCCCCTGCACAATGCAGGAAATTAACAAATACCTCCCCTCACACCCCCAGTGACCCCTGATCCATGCCCAGAAGAGAGCAACTCCCCTTCCAGGGTCCCTGATCAAACTGGTGTGGAGAAAATTGCTTCCTGACCTCAAACTGGCAATCAGCACTTCCCTGGGCACGTAAGAAATTTGTGCTTTTAGAAGTGGGTGTCCTCCATATGCTGGCAGAACCCAGCTCTCTTTCTCCAGATCTCCTGGGGAAGCAGCAGAGGGCTTGAGCCAATGCCTGACTGCTATGGTTAAATGGCTGGAGTGAGGCAGGATCAGCCCTGGTCAGTATGTTGGATGGGAGACCACCAAGCAAGGCTCAGAGTGGCTAGGCAGAGGCAGCCCAACTGTGTAGGTCTTTGGCCATGACCTGGATGGCCCAGACTGGCCCGATCTCCTCAGATCTCAGAAGCTCAGCGGGGTCAGCTCTGGTCAGTATTGGGATGGAAGGCCAGGCTGGCTAGACAGAAGCAGGCAGTGGCAGGCCACTTGGCAGAGCTTCCGTACCCGCCAACCATGCTCAACTCTGGATGTAAGAGACTGGTGGTCTGCCAAACCAAGAAGGACAAAAAAGAGAAAAGGGAAAAAACCTGAACCTAAAACCTAGAATTCAGAACCTAAAAAGGTTAGTCAAGAATAGAAGAGGGCCAACTCTAAATGTGGCCTGGCCACCTGACACCTCCTGGCCTGGTGCCATGGCCACATTTTCAGCCCAGCTGAACCCCACCAGGCCTGTGGCATGCACTGCCCCTACCAGCACAGCCTGCACAGTGGCAGCCCAGCCCAGGGAAGGGGAAGGGGTGTGCACAAGTGCCTTGGCCGCCCAGCTATCTGGCTCCCCAGCTCATCTCTTGTTGCTGCAGCCGGGCCCACCCCTGAGCCTCTGGGCATGAGAGCCCTCTTTAATTCCATCCCTCCTTTACTTGCCAAGCCAAGGGCTACATGGCTGTGTTCAGGTTGCTCCATCCATCCAGCAGGGAAGGGCGGGAATCCTGATTGTGTGTCCAACCTGATTATGTGTCCACAGTTGGTGGCTTCCTCCCCTACAAGGCTTTTCTCCCTTGGCTCTTGCACTCTCTTTTCCCACTCTATGTCTCTAGGTAACCTCTGTGGTGAAGGAGAAGCACTTGCAAGCTTGCCTATTTCCCCTTCCTTCCCCGCTTCACACATGTCGATGCCAGAAATAGATGCCTGTCTATGCTCAGAGTCATTACATTCCTCCCTCTGCAAGCCACATAATATGTCTGAAAGAGCCGCATGTGGCTCATGAGCTGTGGTTTGGCCACCCCTGCTTTTTAACATCCCTCCCACCTTCCAGATTAAAAGGACTTCAAGATCAGTATAAGACAGCTTCATGTGTTCACTAGGGATGTGCATTCGGTTTGGCCGAACTGAATTAGTGGCTGAAAATTGGTTATTCGGCCCCTTTTCAGCCAGTCGAAAGAAAGCCGCCGAATCATTCAGCAGATTTTTGGCAGATTTTCAGCTGGCCGAAAAATGGCCAGGAAAAGGCAGGGAGGGGGAAAGTTAAAGTGCACTTACCCTCTTGTGCCCAGGGAAGGGGAAGGGGTGTGCACAAGTGCCTTGGCCGCCCAGCCATCTGGCTCCCCAGCTCACCTCTTGCTGCTGCAGCTGCCCCCCCCGAGCCTCTGGGCATGAGATCCCCCTTTAATTCCATCCCTCCTTTACTTGCCAAGCCAAGGGCTACATGGCTGTGTTCAGGTTGCTCCATCCATCCAGCAGGGAAGGGCGGGAATCCTGATTGTGTGTCCAACCTGATTATGTGTCCACAGTTGGTGGCTTCCTCCCCTACAAGGCTTTTCTCCCTTGGCTCTTGCACTCTCTTTTCCCACTCTATGTCTCTAGGTAACCTCTGTGGTGAAGGAGAAGCACTTGCAAGCTTGCCTATTTCCCCTTCCTTCCCCGCTTCACACATGTCGATGCCAGAAATAGATGCCTGTCTATGCTCAGAGTCATTACATTCCTCCCTCTGCAAGCCACATAATATGTCTGAAAGAGCCGCATGTGGCTCATGAGCTGTGGTTTGGCCACCCCTGCTTTTTAACATCCCTCCCACCTTCCAGATTAAAAGGACTTCAAGATCAGTATAAGACAGCTTCATGTGTTCACTAGGGATGTGCATTCGGTTTGGCCGAACTGAATTAGTGGCTGAAAATTGGTTATTCGGCCCCTTTTCAGCCAGTCGAAAGAAAGCCGCCGAATCATTCAGCAGATTTTTGGCAGATTTTCAGCTGGCCGAAAAATGGCCAGGAAAAGGCAGGGAGGGGGAAAGTTAAAGTGCACTTACCCTCTTGTTGCCTTTCCTGCCAAAGCTGGCCTTTTCCAGCCTCTTCCCTGGATCCAGGGAGGAGGGGAGGGGGAGGAGGCCAGTTTCAGCCAATCACTGCCATGTGTTTGCAGCTTGCAATTGTGCAGACTTTGCAAGGTTGATGTTGCTTAGCACACCACTTTCCTTGTTTGGGAGGGGGAGGGAGACTTTTGCAACTCAACAAATAGCGGCGAGTTGCATCCTCTTTGGCCAATCCCGGGACAGTGTCATTTTTTGAAACTGTCCTGTGCTTGGCCAAAAGAGGATATAAGGAGTCTTGCCTAGTGGATAGACTCATTGCTGTTCCTGCTTTCCTGGTGCCTGGCTGAGAGATTGTGTTGTGCTAGCCTTTGGCTTCAGCTGCTGGCTGCTCACCGTGCCTGGCCTGCTGCCCTCTCCCTGGACTGCTGGACTCCCTAGACAGGACACCAGAAGAAGACATCACCAGGTTTGATTCAAGTGGGATCTCTTTAATTTTTAAAGGGCTTTTTTTATTTTTCTTTATTTTTAGTTATTTTTCCTTCTTTGGGTTGGGTGGATTGTTCTGGGGACTTCGAGATCAGTATAAGACAGCTAAATGTGTTCACTAGGGATATGCATTCGGTTTGGCCGAACTGAATTAGTGGCTGAAAATTGGTGATTCGGCCCTTTTTCAGCCAGCCAAAAGAAAGCCGCCGAACCATTCAGCAGATTTTCGGCAGATGTTCAGCTAGCCGAAAAATGGCCAGGAAAAGACAGGGAGGGGGAAAGTTAAAGTGCACTTACCCTCTTGATGCCTTTCCTGCCGAAACTGGCCTTTTCCAGCCTCTTCCCTGGATCCAGGGAGGAGGGGAGGGGGAGGAGGCCAGTTTCAGCCAATCACTGCCATGTGTTTGCAGCTTGCAATTGTGCAGACTTTGCAAGGTTGATGTTGCTTAGCACACCACTTTCCTTGTTTGGGAGGGGTGAGTTGCATCCTCTTTGGCCAATCCCAGGACAGTGTCATTTTTTGAAACTGTCCTGTGCTTGGCCCAAAGAGGATATAAGGAGTCTTGCCTAGTGGATAGACTTATTGCTGTTCCTGCTTTCCAGGTGCCTGGCTGAGAGAGATTGTGCTGTGCTGGCCTTTGGCTTCAGCTGCTGGCTGCTCTCTGTGCCTGGCCTGCTGCCGTCTCCCTGGACTGCTGGACTCCCTAGACAGGACACCAGAAGAAGAAGTTGTACTGTCTGTTGTTGCTGCTTGGGTGGGGGGGGTCTTCTTTTCTTTCTTTTTTACTTCTCTTTAAAAGTTTAAAGTTTTTTTCTCTTTAACAAAATTAAAGGTTTATAAGTTTCAAAGTTTTACTCTTTCTTGTTGCTTGGGGGGGGCTTTGCCTTGTTTTCCCCCCATTTGGTGGGTTAGGTCTTCTTCTTTTCTTTCTCTTTAAAGTTCTCTTTAAAGTTTAAAGTTTTTGTCTTTTCTTTACAAATTTAAAGGTTTGTAAGTTTCACAGTTTCACTGTTTCTTGTTGCTTGGGTGGGGGGTGGTTTTGCCTTGTTTTCCCTCCCTTCTTTTCCAGTTTGGTGGGGTTACGACTGTGGTTTTAAAAGTTGTACTGTCTGATTTTTGGTCTGTTTGACAGGCTGTTGTTGTTAGTGCCCTGGTTTTCTTAGTAGTTTTCCTGTTCAATATAGATAGAGATAGTGTGTTTGATAGCTTTCTGGTTTTATAGATAGATTCCTTCCTGCTTGTTTGATTGACAGACAGACAGAGTAAGGATTTTCTTCTGGTTGCGGGGGGAGGGCGGTGCTTCTGGTGAGGTCAGGTGCTCTGCTCTCTCTAAGACCTTGGCTTAGCAGTTGGGGCTGGCAGTGGCACTAGATAGTTCAGTTGTTTAGTTCAGTTGTGTGGCATTGGTTTGGGGGTTTTGTTGGTTTAAAAAGGGTTTTCTAGGCTTGGTGGGTGGGTGTTTCTGGGTTGTTAGGGCCATTGGTTTAAATAGGTCAGTCTAATAAGGGTCTGTTCAGGAATTTGTGTGTTTTTAAACTATAAGTAATCCAGTGTAGGGCTCTAGTGCATATAATACACCTAAGTAGGCCAGAATAGGATACGATTAAAAGAGGTGAGGAGGGGTTTCCTTAAAAGCAGCATTTAAGGAGCCTTAAGTACTTACAGAAAACAGTGTTCTGTGCACCTGACCTTCATTGAAGGCCAGTGCTTACACATTGCCTAGAGTCAACCCCAGCTTTTTAGTTCATCTCACAGAAACCTGCATTTCCTTCCTGGGAAATCAGGCTTGTCCTAGTACATTAGCCAGGAGAAGTTTAATAAAGAGACACACGTACTTCTAAAAGGGTTTGTTTCCATCTCTAGGATAGCTGTATAAAACCCGCTAGGGAAAACCAGGGTCACCAAGTTTTAAACCAGTCCAGTTCCAAAATGGGGGGAAAAAACCTGAGGAAAGGATAGCTTAGGGTCCTTTGAAAATCAAAGTAGATATTAGGTGGGAGGGTTCTTAAAAAGGTGTCAGTCTCTGTCAGGTTCAAGTGTCAGTGCAGTTAGTTACTTAGGTGCCTAAACACCCCACTACCTACAGTTGGATTAGTCAGAGACTTTGGCCCAGGGTGACATGATTGGCAGGAAAGGAACCCAGAGGGGCCCTGGGGGGCAAGGCAAAGGAGAAGACCAGAGGGGAGGGGGAGGTGAAGACTGCAGTTTTCCCCCCACCTCTGCACAGTCAGCAATCTTCTTGTGTCCCCCCAAGACACGGTGTGTCTGCCCCAAGCTCCTCACAGGAGGAGGCTCAAGTGATGACTGAAGCTGCTGGTTAGCAGGGGTCCCACTTCATCTCCGATGTCTGGAAGTACTTCCAGCTGCTGGAGGACCCATGCTATGCACAGTGCCAGCTGTGTAGGGCCCGGATCAGCCATGGGAAGGACCTGTGCCATCTCACACCTGCCGGGATGCAGAAGCACCACCAGGCAGAGCTTTTTCAGGGGGAGAGACTTGCTGCCACTGGGGTGCCCAAGCAGCCACAACCAGCAGCCAGCCAGGAGGGGAGTCGTGCAGCAACCACCTCTAGTGCTCTCCCAAAGAGTGCCGTGGCAAGGGAGGGATGCCAGGCATCTCTGACTGAGATGTTTGGTGAGGGTGGCACTAACATGCCTGGGGGGGGGGGAAAGCATGGTAAGAGGATGGTCACTTGCATTCCCGAGATAATCATCGAAGGGTACCCCTTCACAGTGGTAAAGAGACCTGTGTTGCGAAGGTTGCTCAGGTATCTCGCACCCTTGTACACGGCTCCTTCTCACACTACTATGAGCAGGACCGTGGTGCCCTCGCTTTACAGGGCTGCCAGGGACCTTGTGAAGAAACAGTTCTTCTGTGCTGCAGTTAGGGCTGTTCACTTCATATCAGATATCTGGATCTCCGAACAGGGACATGAAGCATATCTCTTGCTGACTGCCCACTGGTGGCAACCCAGTGACATCGTGGGTGGTGGGTGGGCAATAGCTGATAGGCAGGGACAGGGCCGTCATGATTCTGTCTCTTTCCCAGACCAGTCCCAGGAATGGAAAGGGAAAGGTTCATGGACTGAGACAATGAGTTTTACACAAAAACCCATGAGAGATAGTCTCTCTGTGGATTTAAGACACATGCCACCAGAACCTTTCAGCTATAGTCCCCCTTCCAATGCAGAGCAAGGTTCCAGACTCTTCACTGGCCTCTGGGGGTTTATTCGGGAATACTCTTAGCAAGAAGTAAGGTAGCATTTTTTTTAGACAATCCCTGGCATGTCGCTAGGTACCACACTTACCAGCATCTCCTCCAGAAATGCTGGCACATTGTGGGCCACTTCGCGCACAGCAATAAGGACACTTATCAGCTGCATGAGAAATAGACACTGTTGGGTGTGCAGGAGCACCGCCTATTCAGTGACGTCAGCACCCGCTGGAACTCCACCTACACCATGCTGGAGCGGTTGGTGGAGTAGAAGGGAGCCCTGACTGCCCTGATCTCAGAGGGCGGGGTCACTCGGGAAGAGAACCGACTCACCCAGGATGAGTGGGTGATCGTTTCTCAGTGTGGAGGTTCTTGCACCTTTCAAGAGCTACACAGACATGTTCTCATCTGACATGGTGAGTCTGGCTCTGGTCATCCCCATGTTCCACATGGCACATGAAGTACTGGCCTCGTTGTTGAAGCCAGGCACAGGACGTACAGACCTTGCTCCAGAGGTTTGCACGCTGGTGAGGAGGCTGAAAGAAGGCCTCAAGGAATGCTTTCAGCTCGCCTTCACCAAGCAGAAGGCATACATGTTGGTGAGCATGTGTGACCCGCACATCAAGGTCAGGATCACTGAGCGGGTCAACGAGTTCAACCGTTGGAGAGACACAATCTCCCAGCAGGTTGAACGCAGACAGGCCAGTGAGCTCATGTTGCCGGGAGTTTAGGAAGTGGGGGGTGAAAGCAGCACAGCTGTTGCTCTTCCCCAACCTCCCCAGCTAGGCCGCATCCCCCCTGGCCTCCACCTTGAGGAGTGGACAGATGGAACTCTTGGAATGGCTTGCTGGCCCCCCTGGGAGCAGTAGCAGGCCCATGAGATGGGACACGGTGGCTATGACGGTCAGGGATTACCTTTCGGAGCCCTGTGAGTCACAATACCCATTGAGCTACTGGGCCACGAAGGAGTCGGTCTGGCCAGCCTTGTCTATCATGGCCCAGGGGCTCCTCTCATGCCCTCCTATGAGTGATCAGAGTGAGCACGGTTTTTCATATGCGGGCTACATTGTCAGCCCACATCACCCTCATCTGGACAGTGGAGCAGTTGGTCTTCCTCAAGGTCAACTTGCCACTGTTGGGCTTTCCAGACCTGGACTTTGAGGGTGACTGAGGGGAGCACAGTCTCATTGTGCCTGCATCCTCTCTTAGTCTCTGTGTTGGGAAGTTTGGGGAGAAACACTCTTCACAAAATTAAAAGTAGAGAGAGAGAGACACGTCCCCCAAA
>NW_015174955.1:81532-99650 GCF_001447785.1 Gekko japonicus | reverse complement strand
CTGGCATTAAAGTTGTGAGCAAGCGATTTGGCTACTGCATTAATTACCTTGCTCTGGAGCCATCCTTCCTGAGCGAAGGCAAAAATGTGTGAGCCAGAGGCTAAAAAAACTGTGAGCTAGCTCACACCAACTCAGCTAAGCTGGTGGTGGGTGAGGGAGGGCCCATGATGAGAGGGAAAGCCACACCTAGGCTAAGGTTCCTCAGATGGGACAATGACAGCTGGTGTGTTGCTGGAAAGAGAGGAGGATCAAGGTAGACAAACAGCAATACCCCTAGAATATTGTTTGTAGTAGTTTCAAGAAATCAACCCTGACTGTTCCCTGGAAGGCCAGATAATAAAACTGAAGCTCAAATACTTTGGCCACCAAACGAGAAGGGAGCACTCACTGGAGAAGACCCTGATGCTGGGAAAGATTGAAGGTCAAAGAAGACGGGGACGGCAAAGGATGAGATGGTTAGACAGTGTCATAGATGCAACGAACATGAAATTGAGCCAACTTCAGAGGACGGCAGAAGACAGGAGGGCCTGGCGGGAGCTGGTTCATGGGGTCGCAAAGAGTCAGACTCGACTGTGCGACTGAACAACAACAACAAGTTTCAAGTATGTTATAGCTCATATTGGTAGGATGTACTTGGCATTTAAAGAAAGGTGTGTCAGAGACTTGGGGAAGTGAATCACAGGAAGAGGTTGGGTTTTGGTGCAGTGTGCTGGAAGTGACATCATCAAAAGGGGGTGGAGGTTTTGAAGTGACATCACTTGACCTTTAACCTGGAAGTGACATTACAGGGCATAACATCATAAAAGGGATGTCACATCCTTGCTAGGCACCAGCTCAAAGTCTCCTGGCTCCACCTCCAAAAGTCCCCAGGTATTTCCCAAGTTGGACCTGGCAACCCTACTAGATCTTGAATCGCAGAACATCATCCATCAGTCAAATATATCTGACTGTGACAATTCATAATAACAATAATAACAATCTATATACTAATAACAAAGTCAGACAACTCTAAGGATACTTAAATCCAGTGACTAAAACTGAATGGGCAACACAGATCTTCTACAAACCTGAAAAGAGCCCCAGGTTTGCAGGGAAATGTGAATTTTTTAAAAAAAAACAACTAAAAAAAACACAACAACCCAGAATTGGGTGGCTTAAAACACCCCAAAATGATAAAAGGAGCACTTTTAGCTTTAAGCAACAGATTCCCCTACTGACTGTTGCTAGCCAGCCACAGTATTCCAAGCTGGGTTTCGATGAGAAAAGGGCAGGGAGAGGGGCAGGGAGAGGGGGCAGGGCCCTTTCCAGATCTATTGTGGCCTTTGAAGGATGACTTATTCAGGCCATGTGTGACTAGGGTTGCCAGCTCAAGGTTAGGAAATTTCTGGAGATTTTGTAGTGAAATCTGAGGAGGTCAGGATTTGGGGAGGGGAGAGGAGAGACCTCAACCAAATATAATGTCATAGAGTCCACCCTCCAAAGCAGTCATTTTCTCTAGGGGGACAGACCTCTGTCATCTGAAGTTCAGTTGTAATTATGGGAGGTCTCCAGGTCCCACCTGGAAGTTGTCAGAAAACAGAGGTGGTCTTATAAGGCTCCAGGGTCAATCACAGCAAATACATTGCTAACCAAGGAGAAAAATCAGCAAACACTATAGCAAAATTCTGTCAATCCCAAGGGGGGTATTATGTCCCTGCAGCTCTTAAATTATTTAGGGCTAAGACATTGGCACAATTACTGTATGGAAGATTTGTAAGGTCATACAGCTCCTGTTTCACTTCCCAAGAAAGAGCACAATCTTAATTTCTAAGAGCAATTTTACAAGTCCCTAGGTATGTGCACAATGCCAGGTTAAGACTGGAGACAGTTGAATCATGGGTATGTATACTATCTATATATATTTGTGGCTGAAGGGACACTTTAACCCCCAGGGGTTATTCCCTTTAATAAATACAGACAATTACAGTTGCTCTTACATTCTATATTTCTTAAGTTTGTTTTACTTCTGCAAACTTTTCACAAGTAGTCTCGAGAGGCAGTTTGGCAGAGGAGTTATCAAGGAAGTGCCAGTTAAACTGAACTAATTTTGAAATGGATTGCAGCAGGATGGCTGGTGACGGAGCTGAGGCAGTGATGTGCAAAATCTGTGGTATGTTCGTATTCTTACCTGAGGGTAACAGCAATTACACTTGCAGCAAGTGTAAGTTGGTAGCCCTACTGGAGGAGAAGATACAGGGACTTGAGGCACACTTGTCCACATTCCAGTTTATAAGGGAAGGTGAAGATTTCATGGACAGAACGCATGAAGCCCTCCTGAGAGGAGGAGGGTAAGGTATCTCAGCAAATGGAGGAGCACCGGACACAGGAGGAGGGCACATGGAAGAATATAACCCACAGGAGCAGGAAAATCAGGAGACATTCTGAGCCTCTGTTACTACAGATACCACAGATATTGATTCTGGACCATAGGAACAAGGGCTCCTCCCTCAACCTCCATGAAGCTTGAAAGAATTTCTTAGACCCCCATAGATGAGAGGACTCGAGCTTCTGCTCCCCTATATAGGAGAAGGTGTATGTTGGTAATTGGGGATTCCCTGCTGAGAGGGGTAGAAGCTAAAGTGTGCTGACCGGACTTGTCGTCTTGAGAGGTATGCTGTCTACCAGGTGCACACATCCAGGATATGATGGGAAGGGTAGGAAGACTCATCAAGCCTATGGATTATTATCCATTCTTGCTCATCCACGTGGGAACAAATGATACTGCTCGGCACAGCCCAGAATTTATTAAAAGAGACTATGTGGCTCTGGGTAAAAAGGTGAAGGAATTGGGAGTGCAGGTTGTAATTTCATCAGTTCTTCCTGTTGAAGACTACAGCTTAGGAAGGGAAAGAAGAATACTGCAAGTCAATGACTGGCTATGTAGTGGGTGTCATCGGGAAAGGTTTGGATTTTTAGACCATGGCTTACGCTTTCAAGATAAAGCTCTTCTATCTTAAAAGCGAAATACTGAAGGCACAATCACAAATGATTCCTATGAGAAGGAAAAATGGGAGGAGTCTAAAGAAGCCAAGGTGTCTCCATAAACAGCTTTCTAAAGACTTGAGAACTAAAAAAGACTCATTTAGAAAATGAAAGGAGGGCCTTACAACCAAGGATGAATACAAATAAATAACCACGTGCTTGTAGAGAGAGAGAGTTAGGAAAGCTAAAGCTCAGTATAAGCTTAGGCTATCGAGACATGCTAAAAACAACAACAAAAAGGTTCTTTTCTTATGTTCAATTTAAGAAAAAGAGCAAGGACATGGTAGGCCCATTGCAGAGACAGGAAAGTGAAATTATAACAGGTGATGAAGAGAGTGCAGAACTGCTCAATTCCTACTTTTCCTCAGTCTTCTCTTGTGGAGGAAACAGTGCTCAACATTGCAAAGACAGAACACAGGATGAGGGAAGGGAGTTGCAGCCTAGGATCAGCATAGTGGTAGTACATAAACATCTGGTTTCTTTAACTGAAACTAAGTCCTTGGGACCAGATGAACTGTATCCAAGGGTACTAAAAGAACTCGCGGATATAATTTCTGAGCCTCTGTCAATTATTTTTTAGAATTCAACGAGTACAGGTGAGGTGCCAGAAGATTGGAGGTGGGCAAATATTGCCTCCATTTTCAAGAAGGGTAAAAAGTAGGATCTACATAAGAACATAAGAACATAAGAGATGCCAATGTTGGATCAGGCCAAAGGCCCATCCAGTCCAACACTCTGTATCCCACAGTGGCCAGAAATACCAGTGCCATCAGGAGGTCCACCAGTGGGGACAGGACACTAGAAGCCCTCCCACTGTTGACCCCCCCAAGCACCAAGAAGACAGAGCATCACTTGCCCCAGAGCCCCTAGCTATACCTTGTGGCTAATAGCCACTGATGGACCTCTGCTCCATATGCTTATCTAATTCCCTTTTGAAGCCGTCCATGCTTGTAGCCGCCACCACTTCCTGTGGCAGTGAATTCCATGTGTTAATCACTCTTTGGGTGAAGAAGTACTTCCTTTTATCTGTTCTAACCCGACCGCTCAGCAATTTCATGGAGTGCCCACGGGTTCTTGTATTGTGAGAAAGGGAGAAAAGTACCTCTTTCTCTACCTGCTCTTTCCCATGCATAATCTTATAAACCTCAATCATGTCACCCCTCAGTCGTCGTTTCTCCAAGCTAAAGAGCCCTAAGCGCTTTAACCTTTCCTCATAGGGAAAGTGTTCCAACCCTTTTATCATTTGAGTTGCCCTTTTCTGCACTTTTTCCAAAGCTATAATATCTTTTTTAAGGTGTGGTGCCCAGAACTGCACACAGTATTCCAAATGAGGTCTCACCATTGATTTATATAGGGGCATTATTATATTGGCTGATCTGTTTTCAATACCCTTCCTAATAATCCCCAGCATAGCATTGGCCTTCTTTATTGCAGTCACACACTGTCTCGACATTTTCAGTGAGTTATCTACTACAACTCCAAGATCTCTCTCTTGATCTGTCTCTGCCAGTTCAGACCCCATCAGCGTGTATTTATATTTAGGATTTTTGGCTCCAATGTGCATCACCTTGCACTTGGCCACATTGAACCCCATTTGCCATGTTGACGCCCACTCGCCCATCTTTGACAGATCCCTTTGGAGTGCCTCACAGTCCTCACTGGTTTTCACCATCTAGGTAACTTATGACCCATCAGCTTGACGTCTATACATGGGAAAGTTTTAGAACAAATCATCCTATTACTGTTAGGTGGATCTGTAACTGGTTGACAGATTGCACCCAAAGAGTGCTTGTGAATGGTTCCTCATCCTCTTGGAGAGGAGTGGCAAGTGGATTGCCTTAAGGATCTGTCCTGGGACTTGTTTTGTTCATCATCTTTATAAATTATTTGGATGAAGGATTAGAGGGAATGCTTATTAAATCTGCAGATGATACTAAATTGGGAGGGGTAGCAAATATGGTAGAAGACAGAGTCAGGATCCAGGATGTTCTTGACAGGCTGGAAAACTGGGCTAAAAGAAATAAAATGAATTTCAGCGGGGAGAAATGTAAAGGTATGCATTTAGATAGGAAAAATCAAATGCATAATTATAGGATGGGGGAGACTTGTCATGAGTCAGCAGTGTGATGTGGTAGCTATAAAGGCAAATGTGATTTTGGGCTGTATCAACAGATGTATAGTGTCCAGATCACGTGAAGTGATGGTATCGCTTTACTCTGCTTTGGTTAGACCTCACCTAGAGTATTGTGTTCAGATTTGGGCACCACAATTTAAGAAGGATATAGACAAGCTGGAACATGTCCAGAGGATGACAACAAAGATGGTGAGTGGTCTGGAGATCGTCCTATGAGGAAAAGTTGAAGGAGCTGAGTATGTTTAGCCTGGAGAGGAGACAACTGAGAGGCGATATGATAACCATCTTCAAGTGCTTGAAGGGCTGTCATATAGATGATGGTATGGAGTTGTCTTTGGGGGCACTTGGGGGGCAGGGAGAGGTTTGTGCACACGTGGGGCAGTCCCAACGTGTGCACAAAAATCCTAAATGTTGAAAAAAGAATTGGGGGGATGTTTAAATCCCCCCGAAACTCACAGAGCATCCCCTGCACATGTGCAGGGAACGCTCGGCGACCGAGGCTGCCGCTGCCGCTGCTTGGAAGGGAAGCGGCGAGCGGCGAGCAGGGAGGGGGGGCCCAGAGCAGCGAGGGCCGAGCCCTTCTCCTCCCGCAGCGACCCTTCCCCGCCTGCTGTCTCTCTCACCTGTCATGGCTGGAAGCGACTGGAAATAGCGGTGGAGGGAGGCCCATCGTTGGGCAGAAGCAGCGCTCCCTCAAACGGCGGCGGCTGAGGTGGTGCGAGAAAGAGTGCCAACTCTATGATTCTATGATTCTATAATGCTTATGTGTGGTCAGACTTTCAGTATTCTGTGAAGTTGGCAGTCTATTTAACATCCTTAGAAATAAATGGATTCAGAAGGGCATTTACCTTGGAAAGGTGTTTGGCCCTCCCTTTGGCAACATTGGAAGGCAGATATAAGAAAACTCCTTATATGGAAAGGCTTTGCTCATGTCCACTGAGAGAGGTTGAAATCATAGAGCACATGTATTTTAGCTGCCCATATTATAGTTCTCTATTGTTAGATACGAGACTCGAGGCAGCAGGTGAACAGTGATAACAGCTTTATCGAACACCAAGTCAGAAGAACCAGAACGAGACAAACAACAGAGCAACAGGCTCCTTTTTAAACAGTCTGGGCTTGGCAAGCCACGCCCACAAGTCAGATAACATCCAATCATATTCAGTATATAAAGACCAATCGGTTTGCTTCCCTCCAGAACTTCCCTTGTTCTGATAGGTCGGTTTACAATACCTTGCTTAGACTCAAGCTCAATACATTCATACATTCTGTTCCATACATAACATCTATAATTTGGAAGTAAGGGGGCATTTCCCCTCTTATTTTTGATATTCACAATATATCTGTTTGTTTTTACAGAGGAGGTACATTATCTTGTAGGAATGCTTTCAATTTCATCCCTGAAAGGAATTATCTCCAGACTATGCCATTCTAATCTGAGATGTCCATGTTGCAGAATGTAATTTTTTGTGTGCAATTTCTGTTGGTGTTTCCTAGACTGTGGGTATTTGTAGGAGAGAGAACTGGGCAACTCACATAAAATACAGATAAAACACATCTAAAATATAAACAATGGGTATTGCCCCTCACTGACCACTACCTCCCTCAACCCCCCTTCTGTTCTCACCAGCCTTGCCCAGAGCCAGAGCAATAATGTTCTTTTGCTCTTCATTCTCTAGGTTGCTTTATAAGCAATACAGCAACTTGGGTATGCTCAGTGGGCTTTCCAAACTCTCACATCTTTTGAGAGTTTAGGAAGCAATATAGGGAATCAGCTGGAGAGTGCAGGATCCTACATGGAATTTGTCATGAAGTTAGGATTCCCAGCACTGCCACAGCAAACACAAAGAAATTTTTTTGGGGGGGGCAAGTTCCTAGGGACAGTGGGGTTTGAGGAGGATGTGGGGTCATTTCTGGGTGATGCTCTGGGCCACAAACGTCACTATATTGAAGCCATTTTTCTCCCACTCCACAATTCCTCAGGGGTGGGAAATTGGTGTTTGGGGGTTTATCAACACCCTGAATGGGTAAATGAGAGGCATACATAAAATTCAGCATATCCAGCATCCATTCTACTTTGAGCCTTAATATTCAATATTAACTTTGTTTTGTTGTTTAGGGAAAAGTTATGTAAATTGGATCCTGTTTTCAGGGGCAAGCACAGTGCCTGGTTCTCCCTGAAGCAATCACTCTATCTATAGAACAGAGCCCGTAATCTCCTCTCTTATAGCATCTATAGCAAATCATCATTTGTCCTATAAGGCGGATTTTTCTTATTTTCCTCTCTTTTCTTTGCAACCACTGATAGTTTATCTTCAGTATTGTTTACACAACAAAGAACCGTTACCAAAAGGATGAACAAAAAAGCAAATTGTTGCAAGATCCAAACTGCCAGAATTAGACCATCACGTTGCAAAGTGGTAATTCTCTTTGACAGCCTCAGCTGTACCAATCATGACATTCAGCAAATTAGCCAGGCCAAGAGCAAATAGAAAGAAGAAACAGGTGTGAAACCAACTTCCTGCCTCCCAGGATAAATACATTGTACACTGAAGGGCAATGCACCTGCACTATTGTTACAAGGAATGGGGGTGGGGGGGAGAAGCTTTTAAAGTGCAGATACACTCAAATCTCAATAAAGACAAGAGAGTTCTCTATAATTTGGAAGTAAGTGGGCATTTCCCCTCTTATTTTTGATAGTTCACAATATATTAACTCTTTAGAAGAGAGATGGGAGTTCTGTTCAACAGTTTGACTAAGAAAATGCTAGCTAGAAAGTCATACATTGCCTGGGACGAATTCTGCAGTGTCAAATTTCCTCACGCCTGCACCTCCATTCATCCATGGCTTTCTCTGGTTTATGCAGATAATTTCACCCTCCCAGGTGTAAAAATGCACTTTCCCCCTCTTGTCACGTGGCATCCGAATCACCTGTTTTCAGGGAGTTTTTGAACCTGTGTCAACCTAATGGGGAAATCCTTCTCATCCTATATTTTTCAACCTTAGGTCTGCCCTCCCCTCCCCTCCCCTCCACATTGCATGTCCCAACCTCCAACCCACATGATCATGGAACAGTTTCTAGTTAATTACCTTATTGTATCCATTTATTTTATTTGTTTTTAATAGCTTATTGGGCTCAGAGTTGCAAACTGTCTATAGCTTGGCTAACAGAACCTGCTCTCCCTTAAATTTAGGGATTATTCCAAATGTAAATTTTCCAGCTGTATATCTCCATCAACTTATAGCTCCAGATTTGCACAGAGCCACCTCCTTGGCTCGATTTAATGTTCTTCCTTCTGCTCTTCTCTCTGGCAGATTCCAGGATCCAGGGGATCCCCTATTCTAGCAGGTGCTGTCCTTGTATGAAGGACTGTGTTGAAACTGTCCCCCACGTTCTTCTTCAATGTCCCTTGTATTTGGCGCCCCATCAGGATCTTCTGTACCCTATATTAGCTCAAATTTCAGAGATGCCTGATGGACATAAGGTTCTCTTTTTGCTTGATAATCTAGATGCCGAAATAACTGAAATAGTAGCAAGGTTTCTTCTTAGTGCTATGGCTATATCTCAGTTTGAGCATGCGCATAGGCAGCCATCCACAGAATGGCGATCTTTGCACATGCTCAAAACACCCCGTATTACATTTAAACTTTAAAGGTAAGGACTTACCTTTAAAGTTTAAAGCCCAAACTGGCCTCCCTTAAGTCCCGGACTCCTCCGATACGCTACACTAAGGGCTTATTTTTTTTAAAAAAACAAAAAACGCTCAGGGCGAAGCTTCGCCCAAGCGCATATCGCTCAGTTTAAAAAAATGGCGGGGGGGAAACGGAAGCCTCAGGCTTCTGACGGAAATGGCTAGGCACTGGTGGAGAGCAATCAGACGGCGAGGTACAGTGTTTACAACCGTTGCACTCAGGATACCACCACTTGGGGACCTAGTGGCAGAGTGCAACGGTGTAAAGGGACAGGAGGCAGATGTTCCCCATCTGAACGCTGGTGAGTACAACGATTGCAACTGGCACCTATACCAATGTAAAGCCCCCGTCTGAACGCACCCGATAAGTAATATTAACCACTAGGTTTTTATGCTTTTATTATGTTCTTCTGTGTTGTAGCTCCCATTTTACCCTGGATGGATTTGTATTTTCTGATCGGTATTTAACTTGATCTCTTATTGTATGTATATACATATGCCAATAAAGGCTTGCTAAAGAAAGAATAGTCCAAGGCAATGACGTTCCAACATTCTCACTGCACGTTTTTTTTAAAGGATTTCACATTTTAAATTATGCTACTTATATTGTGTTCCAACATTCTCACTGCACGATTTTTTAAAAGGATTTCACATTTTACTGTGTAGAATGCTTCACAAACCAATGTAATGAAGTAAATCTCTTCTGTGGAGGGCGGGATTCACTTATGTGCAGTCTGCCCTAAGCATGCGTGGGGATTCATGATAAGCAAAGGAAATGCCATAGGAAAGCCCTGTACTGTGGAAGTAGTGCCGCAAACTCGAAGAATTAAAACAGACTTTCCCACAGAGCTTCAGAGTGGTAAGGACGTACTGCAGAAACTGTCTAGATGCTGAAAAGTCATTTGGCCCTTAGCTAGCAAACATTGTTGGAAATTTTAATTACCTCTCTGGTTAATGTACCAAGAGTGTTGCCAGGATGTGACTCAGAATTCATGCTTGGTTCTTAAACAGCTTCACAGAAGTGGAAGGGAATGCATCTCTGGCTTCTCTCCTCTTACTTCTTCCCTAGTCCCACTGCCCACCTCTCCCTCCTACAGTGGGACTCAGGTTTCAGTACCAGTGATGGACATCTATACAATCTGGTAGACACCCTTAGCAAGCTGTTCTGCAGAATAAGGAAGAACAACAACACATAGCAGATGATTGGTGGTTTGGAATTACCTGTTTCCTAGGGCTGGGTAGAATTTAGGTCATGGTGCTATTTCCCCCAGCTTGGACTACCCACACAAAAGCTTTGACCAGCAACGATGATGGCCCAGGGAGCAGGGAAATAGTATCCTTAGTAGTGGTTGAAGCTAGCAGTACTTTACATATTCAAGTGGACTAGTTCTGGGTTTGAAACATTCTGGGTTAATGAGACATGGCATGTTTTTCCGCAGCTGGCTTTATAATATCATAGCATTAAGTTTTTTGTGGGAGTGGCACCCTCTGCATCCTGCATCATTGCCTAGCCCTCACCTCTGTCACTTCTGCAGTGCCTTCACTTCCATCAGTAAGTGGGACATGTACCTTTGGACTCCATATACATGAAATGCAAGACTTTGAAAAACCTTTTTGGGCACACATGCCATACTGTATTCCAGGACTCCTGGGGAACAACCAAGGGAGTCGTGTTAGCTGCCTTGACTCCTGGAGGTAGGAAGAGAAGCTGTGGCTAACAGGGGCAGTCAGCAGGGGCAGCCTCAGTTAGTGCTGATGTGCCACAGGCTTTTCCACTGTGCATCCAGGCAATGCTGTATGATCACCCTCCTTCAAAACCACAGAATGAACTGTGTTGATATCCTGCCTCGATGGAGATGTGGACCAGCTAATACAGAACAACAGTAAGAAAATGAATTTATTTCTGTAAATAACAGACAAGAAAGCTATATTTTCACTAGTAAACAAATATACTGTGAAGCATAAGATTATTACTGGGCCCATGTGACATTTAGGCCATTATGTACCATCTCTCCTGGTGCAAATTAATGTGTGTGTAAGGGCTGGGGTATGAGCGTGGCTCAGGGGTTAAGACACTGAGCTGCAGACTGGAAGGTCAGTCGCTTGGCAGTTTGAGGCCCTAGTGTGGCATTACAGAGTGAGCTCCTGTCTCTGGCCCCAGCTCCTGCCAACCTAGCAGTTCAAAAGCAAGAAATTGCATGTAGATTAATAGGTGCCACTGCAGTGGGAAGGTAACAGCATTCCGTGCGCCTCGGCATTTAGTCATGCTGGCCACATGACTACGGAGAAAGTCTTCAGACAACCCTGGCTCTTTGGCTCAGAAATAGAGATGAGCACCGCCCCGTAGAGTTGGATGACTTTCAAGCAAAGGGAAACCTTTATCTTTACCTTTAAGGCAGAAATAGGATTATGTCTGTTGGGCCTGGCCCTGACTTTCATACATTGTTCAGAAAGCATGCACAGGGGCCTATGCATGTTGGCTCTGAACATACAATCTGTGGACTGCAAGAATGGGGGTGGGGCAAAGATTGTATAGTGTCTGTGCATTGTCTGTCTATGCATTGTATTTGATAACCTTATTGGTTTTTATAGCCTTATTGGATTCTCACCTTTGCTGCTGCTTTTGCAGCAGCTGTTTCTGTTATGGAAGCAGATCTCTGTTGCAGAGCCAAAAAGCACCTTGTACCATAAGAACATGCTCCACAGGGGAGAATCACATCCACAATGGCCAAAGAGCTGTACAAATAAAAGCCATGCTTAGAATATTAGTCTTTATTTTTATTGCTCAAAGTTGAGGATACCTGCCTCATCAGCCCATCTGGCTTAAGAGATTATGATGATTTCTGAATAACCCAATCCCTGAGTACACAAGGCTCTGGGCAATTTACAACAGATTAAAACATACAAAAATACAGATTAAAATCAATAGTTTATCTTACAGAAACAAATCAGTCATGAGGTGTGATCACATTAGCAGTTTGGCCGGACATAGCCACCCCTACCCTCTGGATCAAATAGGCACAATCAAATGCACAATCAAATGCACACATCTGACCCCCGTGCCCCACTCGTCACTAACTCATGCTGAAATTACTCTCAAGTGGATTAAATATCCACTGGCAAATTCCTGTGGCTACCTTGGTGAGTCTGATTGCCAGGGCGCACCATGGAAATTCATGAGCAATGTGATCATTCCACTCCTTTTCTGGTGCATCCTTTCCCCCCCAACCCCACTCCGACGTGTGTTTCAGTGTGTGTGTGCTTGTCTGTTTCTGCGCAGGCACAGTGGGACATAGGAAAAAAACAACCCAGCCACAGGTCCGTGGTTGCAGTGCATTAGTGATGCGGACGACCAACCACAGGCATGTGGCACTATGATGCCAGCTTGGGGGGCACTGTGTGATGGACGCAAAGCATCCCAAACTCAAGTGGCTTATTTAGAGCTGATATACTGCTGCGGCCAAGTGCTTGTGTGACCACACCCATGGTTGTGTGGTCACATAGCTGTGAGGGCAAGGAGGGCAAGGAGCTGTTCCAGTTGGCAGCAGAGGATAGGACCTGAAGCAACGGGTTTAAATTACATGCAGAAAGGCTGGATATTAGGAAAAACTTTTTCATGGTCAGAGTAGCTCAAAGGTGGAATCAGCTGCCTAGGAAGGTGGTTAGCTCCCCTTCACTGACAGCTTTCAAGAAAAGGCTGGACAAATATTTGTCAGAGATCCTTTAGGCTGGTCCTGCACTGAACAGGGGGTTGGACTAGATGGCCCCTTCTATGATTCTATGTGCACCAACATAAGTTGCAATGGCCCCGTGGAAGTCACATATGGGGCCCAATCCCTTGTTTTCCTCTACATGTTCATTGTTACCATGTTTGGACATCCACACAAAGCTTCTCTGTGTTAATATCTTCCCCTTCTCTTCTGAAATAAGGCTAAAGATTCTCTGAAGTTCTGTGTGAAAGAACACCAACACTTCTATAATTTTCACATCTTTCACAGTCCTGAATGGATAGTAATCGTGGCTGTTATTATGGTAGTGTCCTCCACTTAACCATCCAGCCATCTGTGGTTTGTGTTGTGTACAGGGGATTATCATTTTTTCTAGAGCACTGCTCTCTCACTAAAAGTATTTCTCAGAAATCTTTTTTTATTCATCATTGTAATCATTGGGTTGATTTTGAAGCTGGGGGGGGGGACGGGGGACGGGACCCTGAACAATACCAAAAAAAAAATCCCCTGCTGCTCTTAAGTTGAACACCTGGCCCTTTTGAATCTGATTTAGATGCATTTGACAAAGTAATTTTTTTTCCCAGGCTTTGTGGTAGATGCTGGAAATGGTAGGTTAGTGTTCGTATAGGCACTGATGGGTCTAGTGTAAATGATCATAAATGGCTTTTAATTTCAACAAAGAAACAGTATGGTTATTCTCTTCCCCCCACCCTACCCAGTTGCTCCTCATCATTGGCAGTGCGTTATTACTGTTTCTGGAGGTAAGCATCCCAAATGAAAAACCCAATGAGATATTCTTGAAAGCCACAAGGCTCACCCATAAAACTAGCTGAACCTTGCCTCTCCCACAATACAAAGAGGGACCAGGGCAGTTTATAGTACAATAAAAATATATTATATCATAAAACATTACAAAAATACATTCTGATAATAGAATAATAAAAGCTATTGAATAATCAACAACCACAGGTGTCTTTAAACAACACAGATGCACATTTGTGAGTGATCCAGAAATGAAAGACATACTCCTAAATTTCAGGGGCAAACCATTCCACAGTTCTGGGGTTATTGCAGAGAACGATGGTGACCATGCTGCAACCATCCATATCACTCTAGGAGATGGAACAATGAGGACGTGCCATTAAGTCAGCACATGTGGTGCATGAGTTCCTACAGAGACCAAGTTGTGAAACAAAAGCATTACTACCTTGGAATCATATTTATGACAGTGTGAGTTTCATAAGGTAAAGCATGGTTATAGAATAGAAAAACATGTACCATGATGGAAGTAAAAAGCCATTTAAGAACACTGTGGAAAATCTAATCAAAAGGGTATGGGGATCAGGAATAGAAGTGTCCTATTTGTGTCATATGGCATTTAAGCAGGTGTTTTATGACAAATTTATAGCAATTTGTGACTAAGGATGATTACACAACAACAACAATAAGCTTATTATATGGTCAACAGACTTTTAAGACAAACGTGTTAAAAGGGTGTGATGTAGCAATTATTAAAATTTGATTTAAAAAGTTATTTCACCATCTGGGACTACTTTTTCAGTACTATATACATTCTCTCTAGCACAAAGAAAGGTAACTAGTGGTTCTGGTGAACAGCCTGGTAGCATAGCCCAAAATGGAGCAATAATTGCAAGATAGCAGCTCATGGGATGCAGTCTCTATCACCCCAACTACGGATGGCTTGATCTTCATAAGGCATTCAAAAATCAAAGTTGGCTTGTTTGCAATCCTTGTTCTGTCTCAAAACCAACATCCCTTTCAATCCTGATGATGAACTAAAAATGCAATCTTTCAAGTATATTGGCAGCCTCATTTGGTGCATGCTCATAATTTACCAGCTTGCTGGGCTCACATATAGTCCAGGGTCATCATGGGCGCATTGTACATAATTTTAAAATCACCTACATTTTTTCACAGTCAATGGCATTTGTGCTACATACTGTTACGCCAACTGCTTTATTTACAGCAGAGGCTAACTAAATTTTAACATGAGTCCTGGCCAGCTATACCAAGGTTGTGTCTGAACCCAAAGTTCCAATAATGGAGACCACATGGGTGTTTTTCCAAAATAAATAATTTCTTTACTAAGCAATATCAAAGTCACACATACAAAATAATCAGTCTCTCAATTCGCATACACTCAAGGTTCCTTTAGAGTTACAGAAAGATATTAAGATAGTTTCTTATTTACTTGGAGGTAGGCAGGAAAATCGGTTCATACTTGCCTGTTTCAGAAGTCTTGTCTGTTGCAATGAAGAATAAAGGGACAGAAAATAGTGTCTACAAGTTTTACCTACATCACACTGTTCCAGAACCAGCCGGTCAAGTGTGTGTGTGTACGCGTGGATCTCTTTGGCTGCGCATCCCAAAGAGATCCAGTAAAGACAAAGAGTTTTAAAGCAGGAAAGGGGGGGTAGTAGAATGTGGCTAGCCAGAAGACTTGCAGCATGGTCTTTGTGAAGTACAGATGAATCTTGGCTTTCCCAGGCATAAACAGGAAACTTGCAATACAGATGCAGATCAGGTCCGTGTCCTGCGTGACATCTCGCCTTTTCAGTAATGGGGGAATTTCTCCTTCTTGGTTGTTGTTCTGCTCACAATGGCTAACATGTGCTTCTTCTACCCATAATGCCTTGAGCTGAATATGTGCAAGCTACATTAACATAAAATGCAGGCAAGTGTTCCCTATGTGAAGTCTCTCACAGTAGGTGATGCAAACAGCTTTCTTTGCCTCATGGTATACAGATGTGTGTACAGTCCATGTGTTGTGTGTGTAGCAGATATAAAATCATAAATTAGTCCATTTCCCAACAATACTTAGAATTTACTGGCATATTCTGTTCCTGCTGCCTTGGGTGCTGGTTTTTGTTTTTGTTTTAAATCAGAGGCAATTACTAAAATCGTCCCAAAGGTCTAGGACATCCCCCCCAAAAAAATGCTGAAACGGTAAGTAGAGTCCCAAAAATTCAGGATAATGAAAAGTATGCCTTTCATGAAAAGCATGAAATCCAGATACAAAATTAATACATTTTTAAAAAGTACACAGCCATACTTCCATTCCCATCAAAAGCTCCTGGTTTTTGGTTGGGTGGATTGGTCAGATGGCAGATGGAGAAAGACTACAGAACAGTCATGAGAAAGCAGTGTGAGAACACATATTAAAACAGTGTGTTCGTAAAATTCAGTAGGATCTCTATCCATTGCCTGGGAGCAGGCATCACAGAGGCCCACAGTGTTCCAGTGATGGTATTGTGCATGCAGACAAGCAGGGCCTTAATGGAGGACATAACTCCCTAGATGCCTAGCAAATAGAATGATCAAAGACTTCCCATGAAGACTGAAACTTTCACAGCATGAATTGGAACATCCATCCTCTCTGCCTTTAGCTAGTAATGTGGGGAGTGGAGGGATGACTTGGCAAGAGACATACTCTGTTACACAGGGGCAACCCCAGAAGAATCACTCAATATAGGGGAACAGCTCAAAGGAGTACAGGTAGCAACAATTCAACAATTACTCAAGGATGTCCCTAGTGTCTTCTTGAAAAGACCAGAGTGAGCTTCTTTGATGGAACACAGTACACCTACACCACTGGGTCAGGGGGCCCTTGCAGCCTGATGACCTATACCTCAAACACTGGGGTGAAGTGGCTAGAGAGATAAAATAAATGCTGGAAATGGGTGTTACTGAACTATCTCAAATTGCCTGGCACACCCCATATTCTTAGTCCCTAAACCAGATGGAGCACCAGGTTTTGTATTGATTATAAGGAAGTCAACAAGATTGCATAGTTTGATGCTTACCCAATGACCTGGGCAAATGTTGTAATTGATCAGATGGGAGCTGCTCATTATTTGTCTGCCTTAGACTTTTGTTTTGCTATTAAGTTGTAGCTGACTTATGGTGACCCTGCAGGGTTCTCAAACAAGAGACATTCAGAGATGTTTTTGTATTGGTTGCCTCTGTGTCATGACCTTAGTATTCCTTGGTGGTCTCCCGTCCAAATACTGACCAGGTCTGACCCTGCTTAGCTTTTGAGAAATTGGGCTATCCTGGGCTATCCTGGTCAGGGTTCCTTAGAAACTAACCAAGGGCCATTGGCAGGTGCCCATGAGGCCTGAGGATAAAGAAAGGATGGTGGTTGCCATCTGCAAGGTTTGTTCCAATTTGAGACCATGGCGTTAGGTTGCATGGGGCAGCAGCAACTTTCCAATGTTTGGTTTATTTATTTATTTATTTCAACTTGCTACCCCGCCCGACCCCCCAGGGGGTCTCTGAGTGGCTTACAGTTAACTGTTATCCCTTACCTATGGCCACATATATACTGGGGTGGGGACTGTCCTAACAGCACCCAGTGGAGGGACGTTATTTGATCTTCTTCCTTCTGGAACGGCTCGTCGGCTTGGCTTCTTCTGGCTTTTTTCTCCTTCTGTCTGTGATCTTTCTGGTGGTGGTTTCAGCGGGCCTCTGAGGCGCTCGGCTCGCTTCTGGTGCGGTTCCAGCTTTGTCCATTGAGGCTCCGCCGCGCCTGCGCCTTCCACGCTCCCAGCGTCTTCATGGCTCCGCCTTTCCACCAACGTCTGGACCCTCGTAGATGTTGCGCCTCAGTCGCCATTTTTTCCGCCGCTCGCTGCCTCACCGCTGGTCGTCGCCACTCCAGCCATTTGCCTTAGCCAATGCTCCCTCTAAGCTGTGGAGTCTTGTGAGCAAAAATTCTACTTTGTGAGCTACTGGTGTTAAAGTTGTGAGCAAGCAATTTGGCTACTGCATAAATCAATTTGCTCTGGTGCCATCCTTCCTGAGCTAAGAGAAAAATATGTGAGCCAGAGGCTAAAAACCTGTGAGCTAGTTCACACTAACTCAGCTTAGAGGGAACACTGGCCTTAGCATACATCAATGATATAATTATTTTCAGCCCTGGCTGGGATTCCCAGTTGCAATACCTCAGGATGGTGGCATAAGCTGTAAAGGTGGCATGGCTAAAGACAAATCTTCTAAAAACCATATTGGCTTCAAGGAGCTCAGGTACATAGGGTTCATGGTAGGTGTAATGTATTCAGCCTGACATGCCCGGACTTGCCCGGGCTGGCCAGGCACAACTCTTCAATAGCTTCATGTCCAAAGACAATGGGTCCGTAGGATCCTAGCCGGCCCAATCAAAGGGCCAGCTTCTCAGCCGGGAGACCAATGGTCGCCCGGTTACTGTAAATAGCCTATCGGGAGTAGGGGGTGTGTTTAGGTGTACTTGGTGGCGGGTTTTCTGAACATATATAACCAGCCTGCAAGCTGGTCCCTTCGTCTTTGTCCTGAACTAAATAAAGGTATGCTTAGCTGAAATCACTCTCCGTCTGCATACTTTTCACTGGCGACGAAGGTGGGATCCACGACCCCATGAACAAAGACCCGGACGCCAACACGAGCACCGCACCGAGCCCCGACGCCGAGACCTCCGGGAACCGCGCCGCTTCGCTTCCCAGCTCTCCGGCAACCGCTCATCGCGCAGCTCCCGGCTCCGCTTCGCT
>NW_015174955.1:81290-81462 GCF_001447785.1 Gekko japonicus | reverse complement strand
CGACGCCCTCGCCGTTTCAGAGGCCACCCCACCACGTGGCTGCAGCACAATGGCGACCACGACCGCAACAGAGAGCCTGCCCACTTTCGATCTCGCCCAGCCCTCGCTGTGGGACACCTGGCTGGACACGCTGGAGAGCCGCTTCACCATCCACAAGGTGGTGGATGACGCG
>NW_015174955.1:81005-81133 GCF_001447785.1 Gekko japonicus | reverse complement strand
CTGCTAGGTTGGCAGGAGCTGGAACTAGAGATGGGAGCTCACTCCATCATGCGGCACCCAGGTCTTGAACTGCTGAACTACTGACCTTCCACAGCCTGCAGTTCAGCATCTTAACCACTTGAGCCACC
>NW_015174955.1:50292-78110 GCF_001447785.1 Gekko japonicus | reverse complement strand
AGGTTGTCTTATTTCTGGGTGGAAGGTGCCTTTTTTTCTTTTGGTTAATTTACAAACTCATATTTCTGCATACCATATATACAGAAACCCCTGCCTTGTCTGTGGATGGCCCTGTTTTGCTCTTCCCTAATAGGCACATCGCCTGGCCTCCCGACTGGATCGGTTACACCCAGATCGGGCAACCCCGGAGGCCCCGGGCACCGAGACGTACGAGCCGGCCAGAGGGTTCTTTCCAGAGGACCCGGTGTACGCCCGAAACTACGGCCGGGGGCCTCAATGGATCCCAGCCCGAGTCATACGGGTCAAGGGCCCCCGTTCATACGAGGTCTCCAGCGAGGACGGCCAGATCCTCCACCGGCACATAGATCAGCTGCGCCGTCGCACGCTACAGCTGGACCCTGAGGATCCGGACGAGGACCCAGAGCCTGCCACATCGGCCCCACTCCCGGCACCGGATCCACAGCCGCCTCTCCGTGAGGAACCCGAGGCACCTCACACCGTGGTGCCAGCCTGTCCTGCCTCCTCGGCGCCCTCGTCGGTCCCAGGCCCCTCGGCTCCCAGGGCCCCCGAGACCGAACCCATCGCTACCCCGGAGCCCCGACGCTCGACGCGCCCCAAGAAGCCACCCGCCTACTTGAAGGACTTCGTCTGTGGGTGCCTTCTGAACCAAGGGGGGAGGGGTGTAATGTATTCAGCCTGACATGCCCGGACTTGCCCGGGCTGGCCAGGCACAACTCTTCAATAGCTTCATGTCCAAAGACAATGGGTCCGTAGGATCCTAGCCGGCCCCAATCAGAGGGCCAGCTTCTCAGCCGGGAGACCAATGGTCGCCCGGTTACTGTAAATAGCCTATCGGGAGTAGGGGGTGTGTTTAGGTGTACTTGGTGGCGGGTTTTCTGAACAGATATAACCAGCCTGCGAGCTGGTCCCTTCGTCTTTGTCCTGAACTAAATAAAGGTATGCTTAGCTGAAATCACTCTCCGTCTGCATACTTTTCAGTAGGTGAAGAAGCACTGCGACCCATGCCAGATAAGGCATTTTTCTATTTTAAAAAAGCCAACAACCCTGAACAAAGAAACAAATGAGGAGGTTCCTGGGGTTGTTTAGCTACTACAGTTCATACCACTTCAACAGTTGACCCAGTCCTTTATCTGACCTGAAAAAGTCCTTGGAAAAGGATCAACCCAACCAGGCCGTGTGAACACCAAAAAGGGAAGCAGCCTTTATATTATTATATGCAGCTTTATCCAAAGCCCCAGTCCTGAAAAATTGCCTTTTCCTGTTGCATACAGATGCCTCTGACTCAGATCTTAAAGGTAAAGGTAAAGGTTCCCTTGCTTGAAAGCCAGTCGAATCCAACTCTAGGGTTGCGGTGCTCATCTCCGTTTCAAAGCCGAAGAGCCAGCGCTGTCTGAAGATGTTTCCGTAGTCATGTGGCCGGCATGACTAAACACCAAGGCACACGGAACGCTGTTACCTTCCCACCGAAGTGGTACCTATTTATCTACTTGCAATTTCTTGCTTTTGAACTGCTAGGTTGGCAGGAGCTGGAACTAGAGATGGGAGCTCACTCCATCATGCGGCACCCAGGTCTTGAACTGCTGAACTACTGACCTTCCACAGCCTGCAGTTCAGCATTGTAACCACTTGAGCCACCGCAGCTCCTGACTCAGATCTTAGGGCTGTGCTATCCTGACTCTGCAAAGGAGGAACACCCTGTGCTTTTCTTAAGCAGGAAACAACAGCCTCCAGAGACTCATTATGCCACTGTAGAAGCAGCAGCACTGGCAATTAAATAGGTGGTTGGAGCCCTGAAATATTATCTTTTAACAGCCATCTCAATTTAGTAACTAACACACCCCTTTTCTCAATGGATTGGATGAAGGATCATAATGATACTCAGACGCCACTTGTCCTCTCTCCCTTTCAAATGTATGGTGCAGTATAATCCAGGAGCCCAACATGTAAATGCAGGCTACATGTTGTGAATGTCTGAGGCTGCAGTAGAGATCCCAGTAGCAGCAGCCAGAGAGGACGTGTGTCTGGGAATGGGCTCGCACTCATTGCTAGACTGGCTCCTGGACTTACTCAGGAGTCACAGGATACCCATTTGGGAACCAGGATAGTAGCAACAGGGAGAACTACTGCAGCAGCAGTAATCTAGTATGGGATCCTTAAGGCCCTACCTCAATCACAGCCAGCCAGGACAACAGCAGCAATGCAGTATGGGCCTTCCCACTTCAATCACTGCCAACAGCTGCTGGCAATTTAGGCAGGGCAAGGGGAGGTTGAGAGAGGCTGCAGGTGCAGTCTAAGATTCCCCTGAAGTCTTATGAGACTGATAGTTTTCACAAGACTTCAGGGGAATTATTTGAGCATGTGCAGCATATTGCTTCATGAGGGGGTTAGAAGCAGGCCAGTGAGGAAGTGGATAGGTTCTTTCTTCAGGTTGCGGTTAAGGGGGAGGGAGGGGGGGGGGGAGCAGGAGCAACCAGGTGCTGCAAAACCCCTCCCCTCTCCAATTCTGAGGCACTGCAAGCAGAAAAGGATGTGATGGATAAGACAGCTATTGAGGGCAGTGGCAGAGGCCTCTGAGCCTTGTAGGCCAAGTTCCTTCAAAACGTTTTTGCAAGGATAAAATTGATGGGAAAGCACGTAAGGCTAGGGAGAAAACTAACAGATAGAGCATGAGAGTCATGGCTTTCTTGGAAATAGTATGAGACAAGAGGGGGACCCGCGATACTCGCGGGGGGGGAGAAGAGCTCCGTGACACAGAGTGTTGGACTGGATGGGCCACTGGCCTGACCCAACATTGGCTTCTCTTATGTTCTTATGTTGTGGCAGGCGCCCCAGAAACAATCTGGCCGGGCAGGTGAGGGCAGGGCACTCCCTTGGCCCAAGCAGCAAGACTCACCTGCATAGAGCAGGGCGGGACCAAGGGCAGAAATCAGCCACAAGGCCACCTTTGCAGTCTGGCCCAGAGAAGCACCAAGGGTGTGGAGGCAGGGGGCAAGGCTGGGGGTGGAGGAAGAGCCATGGTTCTTTGGGCCCAGTTTTCCTGAGGCAGGGCAAGGGACGGAGGAGGAGAGGATGGAGCTTAGCACAAGGGCCAGGTGTGGAAGCTGGGGCTATAAGAAAGGGAGGAAGGGGACATGGAGGAGGAGGAGGAGGAGGAGGAGGAGGCAGCGTTCGCAGAGCGTCTCCTGCGCACGCGCAGGAGACGCTCTTGCACTTTCGGGGGGATTTAAACTTCCCCCCGAATTTTTTTAAATTTTTTTTTTATTTTTGTGCACACGTGGGGACTGGCCCGCGTGCGCACAAACCTCCCCCGGCCCCCCAGGTGCCCCCGAAGTGCAGATTTAGATAGCCGCACTCCGGGGCCAACTTCAGCATTAGTATAAGGATGAAGCACTGAGGGCTGCAGCTCAAAGTGGATGCTGTGGAAATGGTGGTCTTCCCTTTGCATGAGCAGAATTGCTTTCCTCTAATACAAAGATACTTTGAACCTGCCCCATTATCTGGTGATGATAGATGTAACATTGGTTAGAACCAGTCTTTCCGTAATAGAGGTAGCATGAACTTTGTGCTGAACATTTTGGGAAGGTGAAGATACAGTTTTTGACAGGCATGATGGTTAGGTTTGCCAGGTCCCTCAAAGTCCCCAGTGGGGGAAGGGGTGGGGCATCCCCAGTGTGATGATATCACACAGAAGGGATGTCATCATGTTGAGGAGCAGAGGCCCCCACCTCTCCCCAGCAGCATTTAAAGACATCCTTTAAACACTGCTGGGGAGAGGTGGGGAGGAGGCTGGGTGGTTGCTGTTGGGGGCAGAAGGAGCTCCTCCAAATTGGGAAACCCCCACAAAACTGGGGGGGGTGTCTGTAAACCGTAATGATTACTTCTGGTCCAAGCTGTGGAACTCCTTGCATTGCTACCATCTGACTACAGCAGCTTCTGAAGAGCTTTGCAATTGAATAGTAACTGCATTGGTGAAGTTTCATTTCCTTTTGTCGTAAGGCCACTGTTGCATATGTATGGCAAGTGAAATTGAATTTTTTCCCAGTTTCATGGACAGTTGAATCAGGTAATTAAATAGCATGGAAGTGAATGAACTGTGACACCCATAATGCATGAAATAATATTGATAACCTGGATGTAGAAGGAGTAAGTCTTATTAAGTAATAAAGGGCTGACTGGTTTGCTTTTTTCTTATTTAAAAAATTGGCTGTGGATCAATGCATAGCAATGAAGTCTCTACGTGGGGGGCCATGAACTAGGCTTTCCATTTTGTTCTTTGAAAACATGCATGTATGAAATGCTTGCACTGTACCATAACATTTGACTGTGGACAGTAACTGCCTGAGTAGGGATGGGCACAGACCAGAAAATGCTGCTCAGTTCATGGTGTGCCCGGTTCATGAACTACGAACCATCACAAACTTTTAGGGGCCGAATGAACCAGTTCAGTTTGTGAGGCTTGTGGTTCACTAAAATCCCCCCCCCAGTGTGCTAGAGACACCAAGCTTGCATTACCTGCCCTCCAGGTTTGGTAAAGATTGGATTTATGGGGTCTGAGTTATGGACACCCACAGAAGCTGCCCCCAGGAAAGTGCTTTCTGGGGAAATGACTGCCTGTCCACCATGTTTTACACAGAGCTGCAATTTTATACAAGGAAGTAGTCCTCTGGCAGAAGCTCTGGAGAGCTTTTTTAATCTTATGCAACTAAATTAAAAAATATTTTGGGGGTATTTTTGCTGATGCCCTAGTGGAGCTGCATAGTAATGCTAATTTACTACCCCTCCTTGTAAATTTGCATGGTTTTCTCCTTGTGATTCTCTAATTTGATCCAACACACTGGTCATGATCTTGGCAGTTTTTAAAACCCTGTCCTTTGTGGAAAGTTCATGCTGGTTGATCTGCCATGAGCTTCACTTTGTGAATCATGAATCAGCGAAATATCATCACAAACTTTAGTTCATGAGCTGGTTCATACCCATCCCTACTCCTGCGCAGGCTCAAAACTGCTCATGAAGATGCAAACTACCTAACAAAATTGGCTCCCTGTTTATGACAGGTGATCAAAATGTGAGCTGGACTAGCATCCCGTCTTAGAAAAAGTTATTACTGTTGAAGGCACAGGCGTTAGTTTTGAATGATCTCTTAATTTCCATGGAAACTGTATAGAGTTTTCCCTCGGATTGCCGTGGCCACGCCCCCAACGTGCCCGGCGTGGCCACGTCACTTCCAGGTGACGCACATGTCGGGGTGGAGTTCCCCAGGGGGCCCGATCTGGCAATGGTGGGGAACGGGCCTTGGGGCGGGGGTTCACCCACCCCCCCGGGAGACTTGGGAAGCCTATCTTCGATCCTTCCTGTCATAGGAAGGAAAATATGACAGGAGGACATGATAATGGAGGTGAACCAGGTGTTGCCCATCTGGTGATGTCCATGTGTAGAGTCGTCTCTTAGGTTGTTGGAAAAGGTGTGACCAGTGTGTTCTCTTGACAAAACTCTGTTAACCTTTGCCCTGCTTCATTTTGCTTTCCAAGGCAAAACTTGTCTGTTATTCCAGTTACCTTTTGACTTCCTACTTCAGCATTCCAGTCCCCTATGATGATGAGGACATCAGTTTTTGGTGTTAGTTCTAGGAGGTGTTGTAGGTCTTCATAGAACCGGTCCACTTCAGCCTCTTCTGCATCAGTGGTTGGGGCATAGACTTGGATTACTGTGATGTTGAATGGTTTGCCTTGGAATCGGACCGAAATCATTCTATAATTTTTGAGATTGTATCCCAGTACTGACGTTTGCACTCTCTTGTTGACTATAAAGGCCACACCATTTTTTCTACGAGATTCCTGGCCACAGTAGTAGATGTAATGGTCTTCTGAGTTAAATTTGCCCATTCCTGTCCACTTTAGTTCACTGATTCCTAAGATATCGATGTTCAGTCTTGCCATCTCAGTACCAGATGGGAAATGCTACCAGGTTTGGCGAATAGAATTAAGTGTTGCTTAATTAGGGTAAATGGGTGTGGGGAAGTGAGGCTGAGTGTTGATGAGATTAGTCAATAGGTTCTTGGAAGACCCATTGTCTTAAATTATACGTTTCTCTAGGGTGGGGAGGAGGTCATTAGCTAGCCAGCCACTCCTACTCACACTTCTAAACTACGTGCCCAGGCTTGTCTCTGGCTGGCATCCATTTTGTGTCATTTTGGGCCAGACAGTGTCTTGCACTTATGATATGATATATTAGGAAGGGTGTTTTATGGTTTTCTAGCTATAAGCTGCCCCTCGGTGAGAGGAGGGGTCTGACTGCTAACAATTGGATATGTTTTCCTTCAGACCTCAGTCATAAGTTAGGAGCTTCCTGGGTGATGCTGTACATACTGTACATTTGTTTAATCATGAAAGATTTCAGTATGGTCATCAGAGCAGGATTTAGAATAGCTGCAATATCCAATCGACTTTCCTTTTAAAAAATAATGGTAAGTTTATGACAAGTTATAACCAACAGGGTCTGTAATTGATTGTTTTATGGATGAATTTAGCAACTTAGCTAGAGTTCTGTCCAGTGTAGCTGATACATGACTCCTACCTGAAGTATGTTTGATCAAGAAGGAGCAAAATAGGGAAGCTGGAATAATTTTTATTTACCATCATGGTGATCAACTATGAAGGTCAAGGAAAGAGCACTGGCTTGTTGAACCACTTAGCAACATGCTACCTGACAAGCTAAACAGTAAAATAAAGAATGGTGTGTGTGTGTGTGTTGTTCATTTGCCTTCTACACAATTATCATTTTCAAGTGGGGCTGAGTTAGTTGAAGCAGATGGTTTATCTTTCCTGGTAGTTCTTCTAGTTAGACAAATGAGACTCATATCATTTCGGCTTCCTTACTCTGTCTTGCAGTACCAGTGGAGCCATTCCAAATCTGACGTGCTGTGTTTTGACTTATTTAATGCCGACGTACTTTTCCCGCAGTAAACATGATTATCCAAATACTTTAACTTGAGAGCTTCTGGTTTCCTCTGTGGTGTAATTAGTCACACTGCACTCACACTGCATTTAGGAATAAACACACAATTGGAGCATCTTGCAAATGTGCCTATATTCCCATACAGCTGCTTACTTCACTTTATTCTTATTTGATTGCTTCAGATACAGAATGCTACAGCTGGGCAGCAAATGAGCAAATTTGCAAAGACATCATCTTTCTTTTATTTGCAGAAGCCACCTCTTCAGGTATGTAGGCGTACCCCCCCATGCTAAGCAGTAGGTGAATGGGAACTAAGTTTTCTTGGATTCTATTATTGAAGAACTTGGCAGGATATCTATTAGGCTTAGATTTCAAAGCCAAAAGAGTGATCTGAGATCACACACTGGCAGTTCTACAGTGGTAATTTCCATGTTAAAAGAATACTTATCACCAACACTGCAGCGAAAGAGGCAGCGTTTCACAGAAAGAGCCTCTTGTGAAATTAATTTTGTGTTTATTTTATTAAGCAACAGTTTCCAAATGGCTTTCCCCCCCAACAAGAACTCTCTTCCTCATTTTCCTGTAATCGTTTCCCCTCCTTTAATGTTTTGGGATTTTATGATTTTCAAAATGTATGGGTGAGATTAGAAATTATGCATTTATAAAACTCTAGAAAGAAGATAAGGGTCCTATGCACAAACCTTGCCTTGACATTCTTTATCCCACCTGCAAACAGAAGGATCAATATATTTGTACTGTGATTTGTAGAAACACATGTGTGGGTTTGTAACTTCTCCAAATTTCATCTGGAATTAGCACTCCAGTAACTTCTTCATTTCTTAGATCCAGGTGGGTAGCCATGTTGGTCTGAAGCTGCAGAACAAAGTTTGAGTCCAAGGGCACCTTTAAGACTAACCAAGTTTTATTCTTTTATGTAGGTATACTTCAAAATAGACTTGGTTTCATGGATGTTTGCAATCTATATATCTAATAGTGAAGTGGCCCCCTCTGTGCGGATATCTAAATCCGCACTTTGGGGGGCCCTGGGGGGGAGGGAGATGTTTGTGCGCACGTGGGGCGGTCCCCACGTGTGCACAAAAATTGAAAACCTTTGAAAAAATATTGGGGGGATGTTTAAATCTCCCCGAAACTCACAGAGTGTCCCCTGCGCATGCGCAGGGAACGCTCTGCGAACGCCGCCGCCGCTTCTGAGCCGTGGGGAGGGGGGAAGAGCAGTGAGGGCCCACCCACTAAAAGCCAGGTGGTTGCCCAGCTAGCAGCCCCGGCGGCCTCTCCGCCTCCGTGGGCGGCAGGGGGCAGGACTTTCCAGCGGCTCCGCTGCGTAACCTTCTCGGTCCGCACTTCTCCTTTCTCGGCTCTGCGAGCGCAGACCGGAATGCAGCGGCGGTGGCGCTCCCCACCCGGCCGACTCTTCCCGCCAGGGCACCGCGGCGCTCGGCCAAGTCCTCCTGCCAGGCCCCCGCAGCGTGTCCCCGGCGGCCACCATGCGCTGCCGCCTCCTCCGTGCGGCTCTCCGGCTGCTGCCACTGCTACTCGCCGGCGCCTGTGCCTCGGCCGCTGGCCTCTACTTCCAGGAAGGTCAGACCTGCCACCGGCCACTGGCGCGCCCACCCGCCGGGGTCAGGTAAGACTGCGGAGCCGGGGGGGAAAGAGCAGCGAGGGCGGGGGGGAGAGGCAAGGGGGGAATGAGGGGAGGGGTGGAGGAGAGGGGGGGAACCGGCGGGATGGGGAGGTACTTACCTCCTCCTGCTGCTTCCTCCTCAGTGTGGAGCACCCTCCCCCCCTCGTGAGTATCGCGGGTCCGCCCCTTGTGCAATCCTAACCAGATTGTGTTTTGACTTATTTAGTCTTCTATGTAGGTATACTTCAAAATAGACTTGGTTTCATGGATGTTTGCAGTGCAATCCTAAACAGAGTTAACACCCTTCGAAGCCCATCATCTCCAGTGGACTTAGAAGGGTATAATTCTACCTCAGATTGCACTGTTAAATTCTCTCTTTTCTTTGGCCTTGGCTACTTAGAATTCAGACTTCCAATTATATCCACAATTGCACAAGCCACTTATCTTAGTATTTGTGAAATAAAATCTCAGATCATTAGCCTCTCTTTTCCTTCCCTTCTGGAACCAGAATCTTTAAAGCTCTCTGTGATCTAGAACCACCCCATCCTCCATTTCTGATCTATGATTAGAAGAGAAGAGGAGGAGATTGGATTTATACCCCACCCTTCACTACCTGCAGGAGTCTCAGAGTGGTTTACAATCTCCTTTCCCTTCCCCTCCTCACAACAGACACCCTGTGAGGGAGGTGAGGCTGAGAGAGCTCTTTTGAGAACTGCTCTTGACAGAACGGCTCTAAGAGAGCCATGACTGACCCAAGGTCACACCAGCAGCTGCATGTGGAGGCGTGGGGACTCAACCCCGGTTCTCCCAGATTAGAGTCCACACTTCTAACCAATATACCAAACTGGCTCTCTGAATAGCCATAATCTTTGCTTCTCACCTTAACCACTCTCATGTGCCCAGTGTTCAGCACTGGAAAAATATCTCACAGAGAAGCATGGAATTAAGAATCACAAGACAAGTTTCATTTCCTCTGCTACTTGCACGTCTGAAACATATGATGCCACTTCAAGAGAATCCTGCAACAAATAAGAGGTTGGATGCACTGCTATCTCCCAGGAGCAGCTTTTCATTCAGTGCTGCTGTGGGAGGGGAAAAACAGGAAAGCTTTATTCCACTGATGGAAATTTTATTGGAAACATAAGCAAAGAGAAACAACTGAAAACAACAAAGAAACAGTACTTATGATGAAATTTAATGGATGCCCTAGTTTAAAAAGATGGAGGTGTCTTGTACTCAGCCAGAGAATTGGTCCTCGAACTCAGTATTATTCACTTTGATGAGCAGCAGCTATCCAGGGCTTCAGGGAGAAGTGTTTCTTAGTCTGTTGGCCTGAGGTCCCTTTTAGCTGGAGTTGCTAGAGCCTGGAGATAGTACCTGGAAGCTTATGCATTTAAAAATTAACTCTGGTACTAACTATGGACTGTTCTTATTGTGCCATTGGTTTAGACCAACAGAAATTGAACCTGTGCCAGTACAACTAGGTGAAAATGACAGCCTAAATCTGAGCACAAATCCTTGCAAATTAACCTCAAAACTGTAGCTTAAACATGATTGTCTTTATTAATCCATCTCCCCGTATTTGTATTATGGATGGGCATGAACCGGTTCATGAGCTAAAGTTCATGATGGATTTTGGCCAGCTTGTGGTTCGCAAAATCAAGTTCATGGCAGGTCAACCAGCACAAACTTTCTATGAAGTTAGCAGCTGTTCATGGAGGTTCGTGAGCAGATACATATCCAGGCTGTCTCTGCTTAATCAAAATGTTTACACAACTTCAAAGTAAAAACTTGGAGGGCATGTTAGAGGAGCATCAGGGGGAGGTCCCCTGTGACTTCAATGTCTGTAGCTTGCACAGAATCCATTCTATACACTCCTGAAACAGGTGGTCATTTTGACAGGTGCAGGTTCAAGAGTATATAGAACTGAGCCTGTGCAAGCTAGAGACATCAACGTCACAAGGGACCACTCCCAGATGCTCCTTCCAATGCCCTCCAAGTTTGGTGTCTCTAACTTGCACAGGATCCATTCTATACACTCCTGAACCTGTGCCTATCAAAATGTTCAGGAGTGTATGAAAAGGATTCTGTGCAAGCTAGAGACCCCAAACTTACAGAGAATCTCCAACTGACTCTCCTCTACGTGCCCTCCAGGTTTGGTGAGGGTTGGATTTATGGGGTCCAAGTTACGGGTCTCCAAAGAAAGTGCCTCCAGGAAAGTGCAATCTAAGATAGTAATTTTATGCCTTTTTGTTCACTTGTTTACTTTTTAATTTCCTTTTTTAATTCTGTTGACTGTATTTTCAGTCAGGCTATTCATAACTAATCTCACTTTGAAATTAATTTTCATGACTTCCAGCCATTTCCTTTCCCTTTCTTCTTCCTTTCTTCCTTTCTTCCCATTTTTATGTTTCTCCAAAGGACAACTCCAAACCTGGTGACTTCAATGCTGAGTTTTTCAACCTGCAGCATTCAAAATGAAGTAAATGCCTTTTGTCTATCACTTCGTGTAAAAACACTGAATGACTTCCTTATTTTAGGCTTTGTTCCTTCAGAAGAATGATTCCCACTACTTGAGGAAAGCAACAGCTGCTAATTAATGACAAAGAGAAAGCAGCACTTCATCAGTAGCAGAGAGTCATTTTTCTCTCCCAGTTTTCAGTAAGACTCTACCACTAAGAGGTTTACATGGATCATTATTGAAAGAAAACCTTGTCATTAACAGTAGTGTTCATAGAGACTGGTTGTGTGTCCATCCCCAAAGTGAAAATGCGGAGGAAGGTTTACTGCCTTTTAAAGTATTATTTTCCCTTTATGAGGAAGAAAGACAATTGGGTAAACATAAGCCTCTTCAGCTCTTTAAAATACATACAGTGCCAACCTGAGCAAAGTTGCAGCCTTCTAAGCTCATAGATTTCTGCTTAACATCACATTGATAGACACTTATGACTGTTGTTAGCGTGACTAATTTGCTAAGGTTGCACAGTATGGTAAGAAGAATACATGCAGCTTTGATGAAGATAGGCAAATATAAGTCTACCTAAGTACAAGGAGGCAAAACCAAGAGGAATTAATCATAAAGACACCCTAAATTCCATAATGGCAGAGTAGAGTGGAATAGATCCAATAATATATAGAAAATGCTTCTGTTTAGGAAATTTGTGCAACCTGTAATTGAACCATCATGTGGGGAATATAAAGACATGAAAACTGATTAGCTGAGACAGACAAAAGAGCCATCAAATAGTCTGGTTGCAGTACTGGACAGATAGATATCCGTAGCTGACTAACAAAAGAGATGATGGTGGATGAACTTTCAAATATAAATGTTCATGTAAAAAGCAATAAATCACCAAGGCCAGATGGAATTCACCTCAGGGTTCTTAAGTAGCTGTTGATTTCGAGCCCCAAATAAGGTTAAATATCATTAAAATCAGCATCCTCCTTATCAGAGAGCTTGGAAGGTGGCCAAAGTACCAAGACTTTTTTTTGTTATTTTAGAAAATGTCCAGGAAATTATTGTCAGCCACACTTATTTCCCATGTAAACAGGTGGGATATATTAAGTACACATGTACATGTTTGGTTCTTTTGAATTTTTTAAATAGTCAGTATATACAGAGGGATAGGTCTGTTGCATTAAAAATAAACAAGTTCTTGTGACACCTAACTAAATTGTATTTCAATGGAAGCTTTCATGAGTTAGACCTCACTTCATCAGTTAGTCTTTCAGGTTTCAGGAGTCTCCTGTTTATTTTTGATGTTCAAAGAACGTTACTTCATCCTGCCCCCAAATCCAAATTTCAGTAATTCTTTTACTACAATATTATGTCTGTTTGAAACTTGTTCTTGACACATAATGTTAGCTGTCTGAACTTTTTCATGGATAAAATATGCTTCTTTAAAGTCTGTAATAATTCTATACTATTTTTGTTTGCTTCCCTATGGCAAACTAAGAGAAGAATTGTTAAATTTCTTCTTTTTAAAACCAATGGAGTCCTGTATTTTCAGGGGGTATTGTTTCACACAAACTGAATCACTCATTGCCTAGAATTAATGTTTTCATGCTGTTCTTCAATGTGTGAGTGTTTCTGGTATTGGATGAACTTTATATCTGATGCAGGCATCAATGGTTTTAAAAGAGTCCTCTCAGTTTAAATTATTATTCTGTTATATTGGCTTCAGAAAAACATTCCCAGCAGGAAAGTTTAAACTATCATTCCATTAAAGACAATTGTTCCAATCATCTGAGATTGTCCTAACAATCTTAGGATGCATTAACAGAAGCATTGCGTCCAGATCACGGGAGGTGGTAGTTCCGCTCTATTCTGCTATGGTCAGGCCTCACCTGGAGTACTGTGTCCAGTTTTGGGAACCACATTTTAGGAAGGATGTTGACAAAGGGAAAGGAGTTTGTAAACCGCTCTGAGACTCCAAGTGAAGGGCGGGATATAAATCCAATCTCTTCTCTCTTCTATATCCTACAGTCACAGCAGCAAGAATGAGCTGTCTGACAGAACTGGTCACATTTTAACTACCACCGATTGCATTTTGAGTACTCAGAAAATGTGAATAACAAGAATGCAAACAACAGATGCAAACAAGAGATTAGGAAAAGATGGCAAGAATACACAGAAGAACTATACAAGAAAGACCTTGATGTCCTTGACAACCACGACGGTATAATCACTGACCTCGAGCCAGACATCCTGGAATGTGAAGTTAAATGGGCCTTAGAAAGCATTACTAACAACAAAGCTAGTGGAGGTGATGGTATCCCAGCTGAGCTATTCAAAGTCTTAAAAGATGATGCTGTTAAAGTGTTGCACTCAATTTGCCAGCAAATTTGGAAAACGCAACAGTGGCCACAGGATTGGAAAAGATCAGTATACATTCCAATCCCAAAGAAGGGTAATGTTCAAACTATCGCACAATTGCACTCATATCACACGCTAGCAAGATCATGCTCAAGATCCTACAAGCTAGGCTTCAACAGTACGTGGATAGAGAACTGCCAGAAGTACAAGCTGGGTTTTGAAGAGGCAGAGGAACTAGAGATCAAATTGCCAACATTCACTGGATTATGGAGAAAGCAAGAGAGTACCAGAAAAACATCTACTTCTGCTTCATTGACTATGCTAGCCTTTGACTGTGTGGATCACAACAAACTATGGCAGGTCCTTAAAGAGATGGGAGTACCAGACCACCTTACATGTCTCTTAAGAAACCTGTATAAGGGTCAAGAAGCGACAGTTAGAAAATTAATCAGGGTAAAAGAGGAGAGCGCAAAAGTGGGCTTGAAGCTCAACATCAAAAAAACTAAGATCATGGCAACCGGCCCCATCACTCCTTGGCAAATAGAAGGGGAAGTCATGGAAGTAGTGACAGACTTCACGTTCCTGGGATCCTAGATCACCGCAGACTGTGACAGCAGCCATGAAATTAAAAGACGCCTGCTCCTTGGGAGGAAAGCGATGGCGAACCTAAACAGCATGATAAAAAGTAGAGACATCTCCCTGCTAACAAAAGTCCGCATGGTCAGAGCAATGGTATTCCCAGTAGTCATGTATGGCTGCGAGAGTTGGACTATAAGGAAGGCCGAGCACCAAAGAATAGATTCTTTTGAACTATGGTGCTGGAGAAGACTCTTGAGAGTCCCTTGGACTGCAAAAAGATCAAATCAGTCAATCCTAAAAGAAATCAACCCTGACTGTTCCCTGGAAGGCCAGATAATGAAACTGAAGCTCAAATACTTTGGCCACCAAATGAGAAGGGAGCACTCACTGGAGAAGACCCTGATGCTGGGAAAGATTGAAGGTCAAAGAAGACGGGGACAGCAGAGGATGAGATGGTTAGACAGTGTCATAGATGCAATGAACATGAAATTGAGTGAACTTCAGAGGACAGCAGGAGGGCCTGGCGTGACCTGGTCCATGGGGTCGCGAAGAGTCGGACTCGACTGTGCGACTGAACAACAACAAACAACAGATGATACTATAACAAATGCACATTTACTGCACAGTGAAATGATTGTTTAGCAAGGCCCTGAGACACCTATATCCTTGAGAAAGTTAATTTGGTTAATTTTATTCAGGTGGGGAAATGATTTTTTTCTAAAGAGACACACAATGATTGCTGGGACAAGTGTGAGCTTAGACTCTCAGTTTTCCAGATTTCCCACATGTGTTGATTGGGCCTAGATGTAGAGTGTCAAGCAGTTTTATCATCAGAACCAACCCATACTTCAGGAAGATCTAAATAAATCTGAGTAAAAAATAATCTACAAAACTCAATGAGCACAAGGGTGTAACTCTGCTTAGGACTGGACTGCAAAGAACTCAAAATATGATTGCTGGATTACGGCTTCTCCTGAGATGTCTATTCATGCCTACTTGTGTAGACAATTTCACATGTACATTGGAGCTGGAAGACCATAACAGTCTGGCAACAGTTAATTCTTAGCACATGGTTAATGTTTATGTTTTTATTTTTCAGTGTGCTAAGCAGCCATTCCTTCAAAACCATGATCACTATGCATAGGTACCCTGCAGCACATACCTAGTGGAACTACTAAATATATTATCAGTATTAAATAATATTAATTCAGTGTGACATAATTCAACCCATGATATCATCAGACCCAGCCTATGTCATCTTTAGGCACTGTCCAATGACTCTTAGGATTTGGGATGATGGGAACCTTACAGCCCTATCCACCCCACCGTGATACTCAAGTAGGGTTACCAGGTCCTTCCTATTCCCCAGTGGGGGACTTTGGGGGGCATTTCTGGAGGGGGAGGGGATGTCCCCAATGTGATGACATCTTGCAGAAGTGACATCATCACATTGGGGACCAGTGCCCCACGCACCTGCACTCCAGGCAGTGAATTCGCCCTTTGGAGTTCCAGTGCCCCCCCCGCATTTCTTGCCAAAAGCATTTAAAAGACCTGAACTCTGAGCAGCAAATTCACTGCTTGGAGTGCAGGCATGTGGGGCACCAGTCCCCAATGTGACATTACATTGGGGACATCCTTGCACCCTCCAGTTCAGGTGTGCGGCGAGTGGCCACCCCTCTCCCTCCTCTCCTGCAAGATTTAAAGAGCCCTCTAGCTGATCGTGGGTCACATGTTCCCACTGATCAGCTGGAAGGCCCTTTAAATCTCACAGGAGGAAAGGGGGAGGGGGGAGGGTGGCTGCTCGTGGCCACTATTGGATGCAGGGATTGTGGTGGGGCTCTCCCCGCCAGCCAGCTGACTGGCGGCAGGCAGGAGCCCATGAAATTGGAGGATCCCCACCCCTACCTGGGGACTGGCATCCCTACACTCAAGTCCTCTTACCATAACATTTCTGGGCCTGAGTCCACTTTGGTATAATTGGAGCACAACATATCTTTTGAAAAGCAGTGTTGTCATAACTTGTCCCATTCTGCCTCTGGTTGTTACATGTGTGAAGGCACTGCTGGGATGCTCAGCAGTCATACAGAGAACACAGCAAAGGGGGCTTTGGAGAATCAGTAGGTAAACAATATCAGTAGCAGCATTACCATCAAGTGAGGGAGTGGACTCTTGTTCATTCGTGCCACCATGGCTAAGAGGGAGGATGTCGGCAGCTTTTATTGATGGCACCATGGTAGTTCATCAGAAGCATATCTGGGATTTACAGATCTCCATAATGAACTTAAGAACATAAGAGAAACCAATGTTGGATCAGGCCAATGGCCCATCTAGTCCAACACTCTGTCACACAGTGGCCAAAAATACCAGGTGCCACCAGGGGGGCCAGGACACTAGAAGCCCTCCCACTGGTCCCCCCCCCCCCGGCATCAAGAATACAGTGCATCACTTGCCCCAGACTGAGAGTTCCTATCTATACCTTGTGGCTAATAGCCACTGATGGGCTTCTGCTCCATATGCTTATCTAATTCCCTCTTGAAGCTGTCCATGCTTGTAGCCGCCGCCACCTCCTGTGTCAGTGAATTCCAAGTGTTAATAACTCTTTGGGTGAAGAAGTACTTCCTTTTATCTGTTCTGACCTGACTGCTCATTAATTTCATTGAATGCCCACGAGTTCTTGTATTGTGAGAAAGGGAGAAAAGTACTTCTTTCTCTACCTGCTCTATCCCATGCATCTCCCATATAAATAAAAGGCGAATGGTGGTGGCACTTCTCTAGAACATTCCACGCGCTCCGGAATTGGTTGGCGCCCTGGTGTGTTACTCACTGGGCGTCTCTCTCCGTTCGCTGTGCTGCTGCCTGTGTTGGTGTCCTCCCGCCCACAGAGGCAGCAACCACCCTTTTGCCCTCAGTTTCCTTCGAGCCACAGCCTGGGCCGGGTGCTCCACTGGCAAGACACCCCACTCGGCCTGCAGGCCCCAGACGGGGCCATGCCACTGTTGCTGAGCCGCGGCAGCCAAGAGCCACCACCGGCCAAGAGGAGGCCCAGGCCGACATGTGCTGGCTCCACCCAGCCGCCTGGAAAGGCACCGGGGATGGCCAAGCAGGGAGGCGGCAGTGGCCCGTTCCCTCGCGCCTCACCCGTGTGGTCTGCGGATGAGGGGAGATGGCGCCGTGCCACTGCACCTGAGGTTGGCCGGGGCCCAGCCTGTCCCATTGCCCCGTGGCGGGGACGGACGAGGCCAGGTGGCTTGGCCTGCCGGGGCCTCGAGTGTGCAGAGGGAGGGCCAAGGAGAAGGGTCTGAGGAAGGAGATGCAGGCCTGCGGCTGGCTGCCCGAGCTGCCACCCATTGCTGGGAGAGGGACAAGCCTGGTCCGCTTGCCCCACTGGGGCCTCGCTCGGCCGGGGTGGCGGCAGGAGTGGCCAACCCAGGTGCCTTGACCCACCGAGGCCTTGACCCTGCGGGGGGGAGTGTGGACTGCTTCCCCGAGGGGAGGGGAAGTGGATGGCACCCTGCACCTGGCCGGCCTCGCACCCATTGCAGGGAGAGGGGCAAGCCTGGCTGGCTTCTCCCGCTGGCGCCTCGCTTGGGCGGGGATGCCGGGGGGACAGATGAGGTCGGGCGGCTTGGCCCACCAGGGCCTCGACTGCACGGCAGAAGGGAAGAGGACAGGGGGCTGGGGAAGGAGACGCAGGCTCGCAGCCTGAGCTGCCGTCCATTGCAGGGAAACAGACGAGCCCAGTCCGCTTGCCCTGCTGGGGCCTCGCTCAGCCGGGGGTCATGGCAGGAGCGGCCTACCCAGGCGCCTTGACCCGCTGGGGCCTCGACCCTGCAAGGGGGAATGCAGCAGGCTGCTTCCCTGAGCTGGGGGGGCGGGAAGTGGACAGCGCCCTGTACCCAGCCGGCCTCGTGCCCATTGCAGGGAGAGGGGCGAGCCTGGCCGGCTTCCCCTGCCAGCGCCTCGATCGGCTGGGGATGCCAGGGGGACAGACGAGGCCAGGTGGCTTGGCCCACCGGAGCCTCGACCGTGCGGGGCAGGACGGCCAACTTCGCCGTGGGGGGGCACATGGAGATCTGCACCCACGGCCAGGCTAGCGCTTCGTTTTCTTCAGTTCCACAATGGGCATTCTTCCTAGTAATCTTATAAACCTCGATGATGTCACCCCTCAGCCGTCGTTTCTCTAAGCTAAGGAGCCCCAAGCATTTTAACCTTTCTTCATAGGGAAAGTGTTCCATCCCTTTTATCATTCGAGTTGCCCTTTTCTGCACTTTTTCCAATGCTATAATATCCTTTTTGAGGTGTGGTGACCAGAACTGTACACAGTATTCCAAATGAGGTTGCACCACTGATTTATATAAACCACACCAAACTAAAACCCCAAGAGGAGGAGATCTTTTCACTATTAATAAAGATGTTAGTACAATAAGTGTTAGTATCACAATTTACTTGTAGAGTTCTTGCAAGCAAGAAGTTGAAGAAAAGGCTCGTGCCCTCAGAAGGGACCTCTTCCCCAGCTGGTGAGCGGCTCTCCTTTTGCACCAAGGAACCATCCCTGAGCAGGGTGGGAGGGGGGCTCTTGGTAGTGGGTGATTCGATCCTTAGGCAGGTAGACAGCTGGGTGGCGAACCCGCGTACTGACCGTATGGTGACTTGCCTGCCTGGTGCGAAGGTAGCGGACATTACGCGTGTTTTAGATAGGCTGGTAGATAGTGCTGGGGAGGAGCCAGTGGTCGTGGTGCATGTCGGCACCAACGATGTGGGGAAATGCAGTCGTGAGGTCCTGGAGGAGAAATTTAGGCTGCTGGGCAGGAAACTTAGGTCCAGGACCTCCAAGGTAGCCTTCTCAGAAGTGTTACCTGTTCCACGCGCAGGGCCGGAGAGACAGGCAGAGATCAGGAGTCTCAATGCGTGGATGAGACGATGGTGTAGGGGGGAAGGGTTCAGGTTTGTTAGGCACTGGGATACTTTTTGGAACAAGAGGGAGCTGTACAGGCGAGACGGTCTCCACTTGTCCCGAGAAGGAACCAGGCTGCTGGCACTTAAAATCAAAAAGGTGGCAGAGCAGCTTTTAAACTGAATATTGGGGGAAAGCCGACAGGAGATGAAAAGTCTCTGGTTCGGGTTGGCTCATCTGAGAGAGGTGAGGGGGTACCGGTTGCTTTTCTACAGGGAGGTGGATTGAAATTGTCCACAGAGGCCATGGCTGGTGACATGGACTGCCGGACAACGACTCGAGATAGCAAGAGGAAGGATGCAGGCTTAACTTGTAAGGGAAATTACAGCTGTTTCTATACAAATGCTAGAAGTGTCCGAGGTAAAATCGGGGAGTTGGAGTGCTTGGTGTCGGAGGGAAAAATAGACATTGTGGGTATTTCTGAAACTTGGTGGGATGAGGAAAATCAGTGGGACACAGTGATTCCCGGTTATATATTATATCGGAAGGATAGGGGGGGAAGGGTTGGAGGTGGGGTAGCTCTGTATGTCAGAGAGGGTATAAAGTCTAGAAAGATTGAGAGGCTAAGTGAATTGGATTCGCTTCTGGAAGTTCTATGGGTTGAAATAGGGGGGCCAAAAGGAAACTTAACACTGGGAGTTTGTTATCGCCCACCAGATCAAAAGATAGAGGAGGATTATAAAATGATGAATGCCTTAAAGATAGCAACTAGACAAAAACACTGTGTAATAATAGGTGATTTTAACTACCCACACATTGATTGGGTCAATATGTGTTCTAGCCGGGAAAAAGAGATTGAGTTTCTAGACACTCTAAATGACTGTGCTATGGAGCAGATGGTCATGGAACCTACCAGGGGAGAGGCGATCCTTGATTTGGTCCTAAGTAACACTCAAGACCTGGTGAGAGATGTAAAAGTGATTGCACCGCTTGGAAACAGTGATCATAATGTTGTTGAGTTCATCATTTGTACAAATAGAGAATTGGCCAAAAAGACTCACACAACCATTTTTAACTTTAAAAGGGGTAATTTCTCTGATATGAGGGGACACGTGGGGAGGAAACTGAAAGGAAAAGTAGAAAGGGTCAAAACAATTGGGGAAGCTTGGGATCTATTTAAAACTACGATCCTAGAAGCTCAAAAAATATATATTCCGCAGGTTAGGAAAGGCACAAACAGGTATAAGAAAAAGCCTACATGGTTAACAAACAAAGTAATGGAAGCTGTAAAAGGTAAAAAGGATTCCTTTAAGCGGTGGAAAGCTAGTCACAGTGAGGCTGATAAAACGGAACACAGGCTATGGCAAATAAAATGCAAGTCTGTGGTCAGGCATGCAAAAAGGGAATATGAGGAGCATATAGCAAAAAACGTAAAAACCAACAATAAAACTTTCTTCAAATACATTAGAAACAGGAAACCAGCCAGGGAGGCAGTGGGGCCCTTGGACGACCAAGGGGTAAAAGGAGTATTGAAGGATGATAGGGAAATGGCTGAGAAGCTAAATGCATTTTTTGCCTCCGTCTTCACTGTGGAAGATGAGAGGTGCTTGCCCACTCCAGAGCCGCTGAGTTCGGGAGGGGTGTTGAAAGACCTGAGTCAGATTGAGGTGACGAGAGAGGAGGTCCTAAAACTGATAGACAACTTAAAAACTGATAAATCACCAGGCCCAGATGGCATACATCCGAGAGTTCTGAAAGAACTCAATTGTGAACTTGTGGATCTCCTGACAAAAATATGTAATCTCTCCTTAAAATCAGCCTCCATTCCTGAGGACTGGAAGGTAGCTAATGTCACTCCCATCTTTAAAAAGGGTTCCAGGGGAGATCCGGGAAATTACAGGCCAGTCAGTCTGACGTCGATACCGGGTAAATTGGTGGAAACCATTATTAAGGAAAGAATTAGTAGGCACATAGATGAACAAAACCTATTGAGGCAGACTCAACATGGGTTCTGTAAGGGAAGATCTTGTCTCACTAACCTGTTAATGTTCTTTGAGGGGGTGAACAAACATGTGGACAAGGGGGATCCAATAGATATTGTTTACCTTGACTTCCAGAAAGCTTTTGATAAAGTTCCTCATCAAAGGCTCCTAAGTAAGCTCAAAAATCATGGGATAGAAGGACAAGTTCTTTTATGGATCAAAAACTGGCTAGTTCATAGAAAACAGAGAGTGAGTGTAGGTGGGCAATTTTCTCAGTGGAGGGTGGTAAGCAGTGGGGTACCGCAGGGATCAGTACTTGGTCCACTGCTTTTTAACTTGTTCATTAATGATTTGGAGTTGGGAGTAAGCAGTGAGGTGGCTAAATTTGCGGATGATACGAAGTTGTTCAGGGTGGTGAAAACCAGTGAGGATTGTGAGGCACTCCAAAGGGATCTGTCAAAGATGGGCGAGTGGGCGTCAACATGGCAAATGGGGTTCAATGTGGCCAAGTGCAAGGTGATGCACATTGGAGCCAAAAATCCTAAATATAAATACACGTTGATGCGGTCTGAACTGGCAGAGACTGATCAAGAGAGAGATCTTGGAGTTGTAGTAGATAACTCACTGAAAATGTTGAGACAGTGTGTGACTGCAATAAAGAAGGCCAATGCTATGCTGGGGATTATTAGGAAGGGTATTGAAAACAGATCAGCCAATATCATAATGCCCCTATATAAATCAATGGTGCGACCTCATTTGGAATACTGTGTGCAGTTCTGGTCACCACACCTTAAAAAGGATATTATAGCTTTGGAAAAAGTGCAGAAAAGGGCAACTCGAATGATAAATGGGTTGGAACACTTTCCCTAAGAGGAAAGAAGCAGTTGGGGCTCTTTAGCTTGGAGAAATGATGACTGAGGGGTGACATTATAGAGGTTTACAAGATTATGCATGGGATAGAGCAGGTAGAAAAATAAGTACTTTTCTCCCTTTCTCACAATACAAGAACTCGTGGGCACTCAATGAAATTGCTGGGCGGTCAGCTTAGAATGGATAAAAGGAAGTACTTCTTCACCCAAAGAGTGATTCTCCGTTGAGGAGAAATGGGGGTAATAAATAAGATAAATACCAAATTAACATGAGTACTAAAAATGCAAGGTAAAAATCTTTCTGCCATAAAACTTTCTCACATCTTAGACCCTTCCCAGAATATGGGCCACAAATATCCTCCTGTATATATAATTTTATTTTGGTCATGGAGTCCCCGAACATTCCAACACGCTCTAAAATCAGTTCGCTCTCTGATCTGTCATTCAGAGGGTCTCCTATCCACTGGCTGCTTTGCCTGAGTCCTGCCTCCAACATTCTAAACAGTTTGCTGTTCGTCTTCCCCCCACAGCCAGTCAGAACACAGAGGTCATTTGCATATGTGGCCTGATTTGCCTTTGCCTCGGAACACAGAGGTCGTTAGCATATGCGGCCTCACTGACCTTTCCCTCTAACATTCTAAACAGTTTGCTTTTGATGTTCTGAGGTAAAATAAATTTCCCCTTAGTGTCTGTTGGGGGAAACCATGGTTGCAAATCTCCTGGTGAGGGCTGAAGATCACTCAGAATTACAACTGCTTTCCAGATGGCAGAGATCAGTTCCCCTGGAGAAAATGGTGGACTCTGTGTCCTTATATCCTGCTGAGATGGCCCCTGTATGACAGCCAATGTGACGTAGCAGTCAGGGCTTCAGCTATTAAAACTGATGTCCAGATGACCCAGATCAGTTCTCTTGGAGACAATGGCTGCTTTGGGCAGCAGATTCTATGGGATTATACCCTGCTGAGGTCCCTCCCCACCCAAAATCCTGCCCTCCCCTGGCTCTACCCCTCAAATCTACAGGTATTTCCCAACCCAGAGTTGGCAACCGTGTAATTGGCTATGGAACCACTTTACAGACCCTTGGAACCCAGAAAACATGGCACTCGAGGAGGTGCTTTTCTACCTTAGCTGTGACTGCATAGTCCCAAATTAACATAAGCCAACCTCCAGGCGGCACCTGGAGATCTCCAGCTATTAAAACTGATGTCCAGATTATCAAGATCAGTTCTCCTGGATACAATGGCTGCATTGGGCAGTGGATTCTATGGCATTATACCCTGCTGAGGTCCCTTCCCACCTCTTCCCTCCCCAGGCTCTACTCCTCAAATCTACAGGTATTTCCCAACACAGAGTTGGCAACCGTGTAATCAGCTATGGAACTAATTTCCAGACCCTTGGAACCCAGAAAACATGGCACAGGAGGTGCTTTTCTACCTTAGCTGCCACTGCATAACACCCTCCTCCCCCTCAAAAATTAAGTCAGAGGTGGAGAGAACCATTTCTGTTACCATGAGGCTATCCTCCCATTCTACCCACTTGGGGCAGCAAAATGACTTGAGACAGCCCTGCCTTATAGCTAAGCAGAAGGAAAGAAACATGGCTTGCCTTCCTCTATTTTCCGCTTCCCTCTGCCGCCCTACCAGCCACAGTCGGGACACTACTCTGGAGCTTCCTTCTAGATCTCATTGTATTTCTTCCCACAACGGGCATTACTTGTAGTAAAAAAAAAACAAAAAACGTTCACAGCTATAAAAGGTTTTTAGAAACTGTTTTGGAGAAACAAAATAGACTAGTGGTTATAAATGTTTGCATTGAACTGAATTTATCTGAATCCAGTGCTTTTCTAAAAGAAACTAGGGAAGAGTAAGGAACTAGCATTGGTAGCATAGAAGCGAACGAGACACTTGGGGGTTTAATGAAAATCAACTCTTTTAAGCTAATCAGTTCAGCTTGGTGATTGTTGGTCTGTTATTGCAGGACAAGAATGATTAAATGGTGCTTAAGGTATGGTAAAGGTATTAGTGAGAGAGTGAGAATTGTGTGCCCCTATACAGCAGGCATTTGATCGTCCTTTATAGGTTACCATGGCAACCCATTTTGATAACTCACATATCTGCACTGGAATAAAACAAGGGGGCACAGGGAGCTTAGGAAGGTGCAGTCTCCTTTAAGCAGATCTATAAGCATCACAGATGAACAGAACTCGAAACATTCCTCTATGAATATTCATGAAGTAAGTTGTTTTTTGTTGCCTGCCTAGTCAGCAGTCACAAAACACATGGTGTGTGTTGGCAGCATCTTGCCTAGGTAGAGGGCTATGGACTGAGGCAATGGCAGGAACCAGGACCTGTGAGGCTGACTGACATTTCCATCTGTAGCTAAGGCTGGTAATTAACAGGAAGGAGTGTGCCTGCAGCACTGCACCATCTGCTAGGGAAACGGCTCAATAAGAAAGGAGCTGGATATCATCTCAGTGGTGGCTCGAGTTGGTTCCGACATGAGGCTGGGCATCTGTTAGCTGAGGAGATAGGCTATTAGGAAATTCGACTGGGAATGAACCACATGGAAAGAGCACTCTGACCTAGCCCATAAAAGCATCTCTTCAGAAATGGTGCCTTTTTATCTTACTTACACAAGACTTCTGAAAATGGTTTGCTGCGGGACCATTATGGGTCTGTTTGAAGTAACAACACAATGATTTTCAAAAATGCTCTTTTATTCCAACATGAAATTCTTGAAATCAGGATACAGCTGTCATCTTTTGACAATGGAGCTAATTTCAGAGTGAGGAAGTGAGGTTAAATTCTTTCTTTGTGTGTATATGTGCATGTATTTGTAAGCTGCAAAGACTATTAGCATATAAGTATCTTACCGTTTAACTTGAAGAACGCAGCTTCATCTGGCACAGAAAACTGAGGGGGGACATACAAAGAAAAAGGCATAAATGTGAATATAGTGTTTAAGGTGCATGTGAGTACATAAATGAATGTTCTTCTGTCTTAAACTCCTGCAAATAATGGCTGTACATACATACACTGGATATGGACAACCAGTTCATCTCCATGGCATGGTAGCTGCACTTAGTCCACAACAGAATCTGCATGGAGCATGGCTGTCTGAACTGGGCCAATGTGCAAGGGGTTCCACTTTGGTTTTTCTTTTTATTGCACCTTTACCAAATTGTGATGGCCAGAGAATTACATTCTTTTTGATGATCTACTTCCACAGAGACACTGCTATGGAATGAGTGCACAAGGCATGCTAGAATCATCAGTGATAGAAACTGTGCTGTTGCTGAGGTAGCGGTGAATGATCAGCAGCTATGCATTTGTTTCAGATTGTAGTGACCAACATAGACGTTGTGCAAGAAATGAGGAGTGTGTGAAATACATATATGGTGCCTGAAATACATACATGGTGCCTGTAATACATACATGGTGCCTGTAATACTTGGCCTTTGCACAGTACTACCCTCCATACACAGTAAGTCCACAGCTGCAAAATCACTTCTAGCCATACAACTTGTGCAATGAACAATGAATATGGGGGCAGGTAGAACTTTTCTAGCAAAATTTAGTGGTTTAGTGTTGAAATCCTGAATTAAGACAATTGGAAGTTTCTTCGAAGATAGTTCTTAGGACTACTGGTTATATGTTTAGTACTTACTCAGGATCGGATTAGTTTCTCACAATGCATCCAATATAGCTGAAGCATGTACACACTTTCTTAATAACAAGATTGTTTTACATATTTTTGTGGCTCAGTTCATGGACAAACCAGCTCATATTCATTAAATATTTAAATATTAAATATACAAGGTACTATCATATGTGGCCAGCCAGATATGATGGTGGCGGTACAAGAAAATAGGGCCTCACTAGAGCACTTCAAGGGACCGCGGGGGCTCAGAGGTTAAGACACTGAGCTGCAGGCCGGAAGGTCTGTAGTTCGGCAGTTCGAGACCCTAGTGCCACAGAGTGAAAAGGCCCCAGCTCCTGCCAACCTAGCAAGAAATTGCAAGTAGATAAATAGGTACTGCTTCGGTGGGAAGGTAACAGCATTCTGTGCGCCTCGGTGTTTAGTCATGCAGGCCACATGACCACAGAAACATCTTTGGACAGTGCCAGCTCTTTGGCTTGGAAATGGAGATGAGCACCACCCCCTAGAGTCAGATTCAACTAGCTTTCAAGCAAGGGAAACCTTTACCTTTACTTTAGAGCACTTCAACACCCAGGTGGGCTCATTACGCCTGAGGTGAGAAGAACCATCTATCTACTATTCACCCTATCAAAACTTCTGGACTCCCTACCAAAGTAGACACCAGGGAGAAGTATTCTCTATTGTCTTTCTCAATCATGTTTATTTTTCATGGGTAGGGGGTTTATTTCCATAGAGGAAAATTCAAGTATGCAGTCTAAAGTGGTACAGTCTCGGAAGAATGTCACTGTGTGATAAGCAGTTTGTCCGGACCGTGTCTCTGTGTATGAAATTAAAGGAAACGTTGTCTAGAAGAGGGCACGTGGATGTGTCTAGTATAATAAACGGGTTTAGGGATGAACTGCAGTTCCAAACCCATGTGGGAGCAATATGGTTTGGAGCAAAGCCATAAGTAGTAGTTTTGTTCTCTTTTCTGCTCAAAAAGTTATGAAACTTAAAAGCTGTTCATCAGAGTTGGTGTGTTGTCACCTGCTCGTTTGTTTCAAAAGAGCTTTTCATGCGCACTGATAATCCCACTGTGTGAACAAACTGGATTTCCTTTTGGAAGAGAGGGGACAAATGTTACAGCTACATACATTTAGTAAAAAAAAAAACCTTAGTGTGTTTTAATTTTTTTATCATGGTTTGCAGCAGGCAGTATGCCAATTCTTCTCTGAGTATCCTTTTTATAGAGTTTATATTGTGTATCTCATGTAATGGTAGCCCCACACATCTCAGTTTGAAATTTTTGTACCATAGAAATGTACATTCATGTAAATACTTAAACTGTCTTTCTCAGTTTTTAAAAATCACTTTAGAAGTGAAGCCATGGCTTTTTTGGCATGCTATAAGTATTTATAAATATATATATATATATATTTAAAATTATATATCTGTTTTTTATCTCTGACTTCTAATAGCTCTCAAAATAAAGCAGCTGTGTTCAGCATTATGGGTTTTCACCTGCATCTGTTGGACAGGACCCAAGTGAATCCAAATGCTTGGGTATAAATAGGCATTGTTTTACATGAAATCAAAGAGGTGGAAGGCCATTTAGGCTACTCCCCTCTGCTAAATACAGTACATTCAAAGGTAAATGCATCCCAATACAGTGATGGCTAGTCTTTCCCTGATGACTTCCAGCAAGGGACAATGCTCGCCACTCCCAGGTAACTCTCGAACTGCTCTCACAGTTAGAACATTTCTCCTAATAGTATGCTGGAATCTACCTTGTCTTCTTGATCATATATGTATTACTGTAAGGAAAGGAAGGTATTTCTGGTAAATGTGCAATTTTTTGAACAAGCATATATTGGGGTTGTATAGTGGTTGAAATGGCCACAACATTTTTTGATTCTGCTTTCCCAATAGGTAAATTTTCAGAAGCCATCAGTATTTTCCTTTGAGTTTTTATTCACTTATAAACATGTTTGGAGTCCCCACTGGACTCATGACCAGACCATCCACTGGTACTGTGGGAGGCACAGCTCCCAGTGACTCTACTCCCACTGACAGGGAACCTGAAGTCCTCCTAGGCAATTATGCAGGGCCCTTACCCAGGGGTCATTTCGTAGAAAAAGAGCTGCAGGAGTTCATTAGCATATCGTATGCTAATGAGCTACTGGGCTATTAGCATACTAGCTCATTAGCATATGCAATGCCCCCTGACATCACCAGGAGTGATGTCAGAAGGGGAAGCAAAAGGGGAGGGGAGGCATCTTCAAAAGCCTCCCCTTCGGGGGGAAGCAAAGAGAGAAGGGGTTTAAAGTTTAAACCCCTTCTCACTAGAGTTGGGCAGCAGAAGGAGGAAAGAAGGAAGGAAAGAGAGAGAGAGTAGAGAGAAGGAATGAAGGAAGGAAAGAGT